>NW_026776591.1:0-39482 GCF_030936135.1 Gavia stellata | reverse complement strand
TAGGGCTGGCACCTTTAGTGTAGGAGCAATCGCTGGACGTTCGCAATTTCGGTGCTGAATTTTGGCCAGATTGAGCAGGAGACGCTGTGTACGTTGGAAGTTTTAGTAGGTTAAAAAAGGTTAGAGCCCAAGTGTTTGTGGTTCGTTTGAGAGGTTACCAGTGGGAGATGAGGACCAGCAAGAGCTTTCAGGGCTGGCACCTTTAGTGTAGGAGCAATCGCCGGACGTTCGCAATTTCGGTGTTGAGCTCTGGCCAGATTGAGCAGGAGAGGCTGTGTACGTTGGAAGTTTTCGTAGGCTAAACAAGTTCAGAGCCCAAGTGTTTGTGGGTCGTTTGAGAGGTTACCAGTGGGAGATGAGGACCAGCAAGAGCTTTCAGGGCTGGCACCTTTAGTGTAGGAGCAATCGCCGGACGTTCGCAATTTCGGTGCTGAATTTTGGCCAGATTGAGCAGGAGAGGCTGTGTACGTTGGAAGTTTTCGTAGGCTAAACAAGTTCAGAGCCCAAGTGTTTGTGGTTCGTTTGAGAGGTTACCAGTGGGAGATGAGGACCAGCAACAGCTTTCAGGGCTGGCACCTTTAGTGTAGGAGCAATCGCTGGACGTTCGCAATTTCGGTGCTTAATTTTGTCCAGATTGAGCAGGAGAGGCTGTGTACGTTGGAAGTTTTCGTAGGCTAAACAAGTTCAGAGCCCAAGTGTTTGTGGTTCGTTTGAGAGGTTACCAGTGGGAGATGAGGACCAGCAAGAGCTTTCAGGGCTGGCACCTTTAGTGTAGGAGCAATCGCTGGACGTTCGCAATTTCGGTGTTGAGCTCTGGCCAGATTGAGCAGGAGAGGCTGTGTACGTTGGAAGTTTTCGTAGGCTAAACAAGTTCAGAGCCCAAGTGTTTGTGGTTCATTTCAGAGGTTACCAGTGGGAGATGAGGACCAGCAAGAGCTTTCAGGGCTGGCACCTTTAGTGTAGGAGCAATCGCTGGACGTTCGCAATTTCGGTGTTGAATTTTGGACACATTGAGCAGGAGAGGCTGTGTATGTTCGAAGTTTTAGTAGGCTAAACAAGTTCAGAGCCAAGTGTTTGTGGTTCATTTCAGAGGTTACCAGTGGGAGATGAGGACCAGCAAGAGCTTTCAGGGCTGGCACCTTTAGTGTAGGAGCAATCGCCGGACGTTCGCAATTTCGGTGTTGAGCTCTGGCCAGATTGAGCAGGAGAGGCTGCGTACGTTGGAAGTTTTAGTAGGCTAAACAAGTTCAGAGCCCAAGTGTTTGTGGTTCGTTTGAGAGGTTACCAGTGGGAGATGAGGACCAGCAACAGCTTTCAGGGCTGGCACCTTTAGTGTAGGAGCAATCGCTGGACGTTCGCAATTTTGGTGTTGAATTTTGGCCAGATTGAGCAGGAGAGGGAGTGTACGTTGGAAGTTTTCGTAGGCTAAACAAGTTCAGAGCCCAAGTGTTTGTGGTTCGTTTGAGAGGTTACCAGTGGAGATGAGGACCAGCAAGTGCTTTCAGGGCTGGCACCTTTAGTGTAGGAGCAATCGCTGGACGTTCGCAATTTCGGTGTTGAGCTCTGGCCAGATTGAGCAGGAGAGGCTGTGTACGTTGGAAGTTTTAGTAGGCTAAACAAGTTCAGAGCCCAAGTGTTTGTGGTTCGTTTGAGAGGTTACCAGTGGGAGATGAGGACCAGCAAGATCTTTCAGGGCTGGCACCTTTAGTGTAGGGGCAATCGCTGGACGTTCGCAATTTCGGTGTTGCGCTCTGGCCAGATTGAGCAGGAGAGGCTGTGTACGTTGGAAGTTTTCGTAGGCTAAACAAGCTCAGAGCCCAAGTGTTTGTGGTTCGTTTCAGAGGTTACCAGTGGGAGATGAGGACCAGCAAGAGCTTTCAGGGCTGGCACCTTTAGTGTAGGAGCAATCGCCGGACGTTCGCAATTTCGGTGTTGAGCTCTGGCCAGATTGAGCAGGAGAGGCTGTGTACGTTGGAAGTTTTAGTAGGCTAAACAAGTTCAGAGCCCAAGTGTTTGTGGTTCGTTTCAGAGGTTACCAGTGGGAGATGAGGACCAGCAAGAGCTTTCAGGGCTGGCACCTTTAGTGTAGGAGCAATCGCTGGACGTTCGCAATTTTGGTGTTGAATTTTGGCCAGATTGAGCAGGAGAGGCTGTGTACGTTGGAAGTTTTCGTAGGCTAAACAAGTTCAGAGCCCAAGTGTTTGTGGTTCGTTTGAGAGGTTACCAGTGGGAGATGAGGACCAGCAAGAGCTTTCAGGGCTGGCACCTTTAGTGTAGGAGCAATCGCCGGACGTTCGCAATTTCGGTGTTGAATTTTGGCCAGATTGAGCAGGAGAGGCTGTGTACGTTGGAATTTTTCGTAGGCTAAACAAGTTCAGAGCCCAAGTGTTTGTGGTTCGTTTGAGAGGTTACCAGTGGGAGATGAGGACCAGCAAGTGCTTTCAGGGCTGGCACCTTTAGTGTAGGAGCAATTGCTGGACGTTCGCAATTTTGGTGTTGAATTTTGGCCAGATTGAGCAGGAGAGGCTGTGTACGTTGGAAGTTTTAGTAGGCTAAACAAGTTCAGAGTCCAAGTGTTTGTGGTTCGTTTGAGAGGTTACCAGTGGGAGATGAGGACCAGCAAGAGCTTTCAGGGCTGGCACCTTTAGTGTAGGAGCAATCGCTGGACGTTCGCAATTTCGGTGTTGAGCTCTGGCCAGATTGAGCAGGAGAGGCTGTGTACGTTGGAAGTTTTCGTAGGCTAAACAAGTTCAGAGCCCAAGTGTTTGTGGTTCGTTTGAGAGGTTACCAGTGGGAGATGAGGACCAGCAAGAGCTTTCAGGGCTGGCACCTTTAGTGTAGGAGCAATCGCTGGACGTTCGCAATTTCGGTGCTTAATTTTGGCCAGATAGAGCAGGAGACGCTGTGTAAGTTGGAAGTTTTAGTAGGTTAAAAAAGTTTAGAGCCCAAGTGTTTGTAGTTCGTTTGAGAGGTTACCAGTGGGAGATGAGGACCAGCAAGAGCTTTCAGGGCTGGCACCTTTAGTGTAGGAGCAATCGCCGGACGTTCGCAATTTCGGTGTTGAATTTTGTCCAGATTGAGCAGGAGAGGCTGTGTACGTTGGAAGTTTTAGTAGGCTAAACAAGTTCAGAGCCCAAGTGTTTGTGGTTCGTTTGAGAGGTTACCAGTGGGAGATGAGGACCAGCAAGAGCTTTCAGGGCTGGCACCTTTAGTGTAGGAGCAATCGCCGGACGTTCGCAATTTCGGTGTTGAATTTTGGCCAGATTGAGCAGGAGAGGCTGTGTACGTTGGAAGCTTTAATAGCCTAAACAAGTTCAGAGCCCAAGTGTTTGTGGTTCGTTTCAGAGGTTACCAGTGGGAGATGAGGACCAGCAAGAGCTTTCAGGGCTGGCACCTTTAGTGTAGGAGCAATCGCTGGACGTTCGCAATTTTGGTGTTGAATTTTGGCCAGATTGAGCAGGAGAGGCTGTGTACGTTGGAAGTTTTCGTAGGCTAAACAAGTTCAGAGCCCAAGTGTTTGTGGTTCGTTTGAGAGGTTACCAGTGGGAGATGAGGACCAGCAAGAGCTTTCAGGGCTGGCACCTTTAGTGTAGGAGCAATCGCTGGACGTTCGCAATTTTGGTGTTGAATTTTGGCCAGATTGAGCAGGAGAGGCTGTGTACGTTGGAAGTTTTCGTAGGCTAAACAAGTTCAGAGCCCAAGTGTTTGTGGTTCGTTTGAGAGGTTACCAGTGGGAGATGAGGACCAGCAAGAGCTTTCAGGGCTGGCACCTTTAGTGTAGGAGCAATCGCTGGACGTTCGCAATTTCGGTGTTGAGCTCTGGCCAGATTGAGCAGGAGAGGGAGTGTACGTTGGAAGTTTTAATAGCCTAAACAAGTTCAGAGCCCAAGTGTTTGTGGTTCGTTTGAGAGGTTACCAGTGGGAGATGAGGACCAGCAAGAGCTTTCAGGGCTGGCACCTTTAGTGTAGGAGCAATCGCTGGACGTTCGCAATTTCGGTGTTGAGCTCCGGCCAGATTGAGCAGGAGAGGCTGTGTACGTTGGAAGTTTTAGTAGGCTAAACAAGTTCAGAGCCCAAGTGTTTGTGGGTCGTTTGGGAGGTTACCAGTGGGAGATGAGGACCAGCAAGAGCTTTCAGGGCTGGCACCTTTAGTGTAGGAGCAATCGCCGGACGTTCGCAATTTCGGTGTTGAATTTTGGACACATTGAGCAGGAGATGCTGTGTACGTTGGAAGTTTTAATCGCCTAAACAAGTTCAGAGCCCAAGTGTTTGTGGTTCATTTCAGAGGTTACCAGTGGGAGATGAGGACCAGCAAGAGCTTTCAGGGCTGGCACCTTTAGTGTAGGAGCAATTGCTGGACGTTCGCAATTTCGGTGTTGAGCTCTGGCCAGATTGAGCAGGAGAGGCTGTGTACGTTGGAAGTTTCAGTAGGTTAAACAAGTTCAGAGCCCAAGTGTTTGTGGTTCGTTTCAGAGGTTACCAGTGGGAGATGAGGACCAGCAAGAGCTTTCAGGGCTGGCACCTTTAGTGTAGGAGCAATCGCCGGACGTTCGCAATTTCGGTGTTGAATTTTGGACACATTGAGCAGGAGAGGCTGTGTACGTTGGAAGTTTTAGTAGGCTAAACAAGTTCAGAGCCCAAGTGTTTGTGGTTCGTTTGAGAGGTTACCAGTGGGAGATGAGGACCAGCAAGAGCTTTCAGGGCTGGCACCTTTAGTGTAGGAGCAATCGCTGGACGTTCGCAACTTCGGTGTTGAGCTCTGGCCAGATTGAGCAGGAGAGGCTGTGTACGTTGGAAGTTTTAGTAGGCTAAACAAGTTCAGAGCCCAAGTGTTTGTGGTTCGTTTGAGAGGTTACCAGTGGGAGATGAGGACCAGCAAGTGCTTTCAGGGCTCGCACCTTTAGTGTAGGAGCAATCGCTGGACGTTCGCAATTTCATTGCTGAATTTTGGCCAGATTGAGCAGGAGAGGCTGTGTACGTTGGAAGTTTTAGTAGGCTAAACAAGTTCAGAGCCCAAGTGTTTGTGGTTCGTTTGAGAGGTTACCAGTGGGAAATGAGGACCAGCAAGAGCTTTCAGGGCTGGCACCTTTAGTGTAGGAGCAATCGCCGGACGTTCGCAATTTCGGTGCTGAATTTTGGCCAGATTGAGCAGGAGAGGCTGTGTACGTTGGAAGTTTTCGTAGGCTAAACAAGTTCAGAGCCCAAGTGTTTGTGGTTCGTTTGAGAGGTTACCAGTGGGAGATGAGGACCAGCAACAGCTTTCAGGGCTGGCACCTTTAGTGTAGGAGCAATCGCTGGACGTTCGCAATTTCGGTGCTTAATTTTGTCCAGATTGAGCAGGAGAGGCTGTGTACGTTGGAAGTTTTCGTAGGCTAAACAAGTTCAGAGCCCAAGTGTTTGTGGTTCGTTTGAGAGGTTACCAGTGGGAGATGAGGACCAGCAAGAGCTTTCAGGGCTGGCACCTTTAGTGTAGGAGCAATCGCTGGACGTTCGCAATTTCGGTGTTGAGCTCTGGCCAGATTGAGCAGGAGAGGCTGTGTACGTTGGAAGTTTTCGTAGGCTAAACAAGTTCAGAGCCCAAGTGTTTGTGGTTCGTTTGAGAGGTTACCAGTGGGAGATGAGGACCAGCAAGAGCTTTCAGGGCTGGCACCTTTAGTGTAGGAGCAATCGCTGGACGTTCGCAATTTCGGTGCTGAATTTTGGCCAGATTGAGCAGGAGACGCTGTGTACGTTGGAAGTTTTAGTAGGTTAAAAAAGGTTAGAGCCCAAGTGTTTGTGGTTCGTTTGAGAGGTTACCAGTGGGAGATGAGGACCAGCAAGAGCTTTCAGGGCTGGCACCTTTAGTGTAGGAGCAATCGCCGGACGTTCGCAATTTCGGTGTTGAGCTCTGGCCAGATTGAGCAGGAGAGGCTGTGTACGTTGGAAGTTTTCGTAGGCTAAACAAGTTCAGAGCCCAAGTGTTTGTGGGTCGTTTGAGAGGTTACCAGTGGGAGATGAGGACCAGCAAGAGCTTTCAGGGCTGGCACCTTTAGTGTAGGAGCAATCGCCGGACGTTCGCAATTTCGGTGCTGAATTTTGGCCAGATTGAGCAGGAGAGGCTGTGTACGTTGGAAGTTTTCGTAGGCTAAACAAGTTCAGAGCCCAAGTGTTTGTGGTTCGTTTGAGAGGTTACCAGTGGGAGATGAGGACCAGCAACAGCTTTCAGGGCTGGCACCTTTAGTGTAGGAGCAATCGCTGGACGTTCGCAATTTCGGTGCTTAATTTTGTCCAGATTGAGCAGGAGAGGCTGTGTACGTTGGAAGTTTTCGTAGGCTAAACAAGTTCAGAGCCCAAGTGTTTGTGGTTCGTTTGAGAGGTTACCAGTGGGAGATGAGGACCAGCAAGAGCTTTCAGGGCTGGCACCTTTAGTGTAGGAGCAATCGCTGGACGTTCGCAATTTCGGTGTTGAATTTTGTCCAGATTGAGCAGGAGAGGCTGTGTACGTTGGAAGTTTTAGTAGGCTAAACAAGTTCAGAGCCCAAGTGTTTGTGGGTCGTTTGAGAGGTTACCAGTGGGAGATGAGGACCAGCAAGAGCTTTCAGGGCTGGCACCTTTAGTGTAGGAGCAATCGCTGGACGTTCACAATTTCGGTGCTGAATTTTGGCCAGGTTGAGCAGGAGAGGCTGTGTACGTTGGAAGTTTTAGCAGGCTAAACAAGTTCAGAGCCCAAGTGTTTGTGGTTCGTTTCAGAGGTTACCAGTGGGAGATGAGGACCAGCAACAGCTTTCAGGGCTGGCACCTTTAGTGTAGGAGCAATTGCTGGACGTTCGCAATTTCGGTGTTGAGCTCTGGCCAGATTGAGCAGGAGAGGCTGTGTACGTTGGAAGTTTCAGTAGGTTAAACAAGTTCAGAGCCCAAGTGTTTGTGGTTCGTTTCAGAGGTTACCAGTGGAGATGAGGACCAGCAAGAGCTTTCAGGGCTGGCACCTTTAGTGTAGGAGCAATCGCCGGACGTTCGCAATTTCGGTGTTGAATTTTGGACACATTGAGCAGGAGAGGCTGTGTACGTTGGAAGTTTTAGTAGGCTAAACAAGTTCAGAGCCCAAGTGTTTGTGGTTCGTTTGAGAGGTTACCAGTGGGAGATGAGGACCAGCAAGAGCTTTCAGGGCTGGCACCTTTAGTGTAGGAGCAATCGCTGGACGTTCGCAACTTCGGTGTTGAGCTCTGGCCAGATTGAGCAGGAGAGGCTGTGTACGTTGGAAGTTTTAGTAGGCTAAACAAGTTCAGAGCCCAAGTGTTTGTGGTTCGTTTGAGAGGTTACCAGTGGGAGATGAGGACCAGCAAGTGCTTTCAGGGCTCGCACCTTTAGTGTAGGAGCAATCGCTGGACGTTCGCAATTTCATTGCTGAATTTTGGCCAGATTGAGCAGGAGAGGCTGTGTACGTTGGAAGTTTTAGTAGGCTAAACAAGTTCAGAGCCCAAGTGTTTGTGGTTCGTTTGAGAGGTTACCAGTGGGAAATGAGGACCAGCAAGAGCTTTCAGGGCTGGCACCTTTAGTGTAGGAGCAATCGCCGGACGTTCGCAATTTCGGTGTTGAGCTCTGGCCAGATTGAGCAGGAGAGGCTGTGTACGTTGGAAGTTTTAGTAGGCTAAACAAGTTCAGAGCCCAAGTGTTTGTGGTTCGTTTGAGAGGTTACCAGTGGGAGATGAGGACCAGCAAGTGCTTTCAGGGCTGGCACCTTTAGTGTAGGAGCAATCGCTGGACGTTCGCAATTTCAGTGTTGAGCTCTGGCCAGATTGAGCAGGAGAGGCTGTGTACGTTGGAAGTTTTAGTAGGCTAAACAAGTTCAGAGCCCAAGTGTTTGTGGTTCGTTTCAGAGGTTACCAGTGGGAGATGAGGACCAGCAAGAGCTTTCAGGGCTGGCACCTTTAGTGTAGGAGCAATCGCTGGACGTTCGCAATTTCGGTGTTGAGCTCTGGCCAGATTGAGCAGGAGAGGCTGTGTACGTTGGAAGTTTTCGTAGGCTAAACAAGTTCAGAGCCCAAGTGTTTGTGGTTCGTTTGAGAGGTTACCAGTGGGAGATGAGGACCAGCAAGAGCTTTCAGGGCTGGCACCTTTAGTGTAGGAGCAATCGCTGGACGTTCGCAATTTCGGTGCTGAATTTTGGCCAGATTGAGCAGGAGACGCTGTGTACGTTGGAAGTTTTAGTAGGTTAAAAAAGGTTAGAGCCCAAGTGTTTGTGGTTCGTTTGAGAGGTTACCAGTGGGAGATGAGGACCAGCAAGAGCTTTCAGGGCTGGCACCTTTAGTGTAGGAGCAATCGCCGGACGTTCGCAATTTCGGTGTTGAGCTCTGGCCAGATTGAGCAGGAGAGGCTGTGTACGTTGGAAGTTTTCGTAGGCTAAACAAGTTCAGAGCCCAAGTGTTTGTGGGTCGTTTGAGAGGTTACCAGTGGGAGATGAGGACCAGCAAGAGCTTTCAGGGCTGGCACCTTTAGTGTAGGAGCAATCGCCGGACGTTCGCAATTTCGGTGCTGAATTTTGGCCAGATTGAGCAGGAGAGGCTGTGTACGTTGGAAGTTTTCGTAGGCTAAACAAGTTCAGAGCCCAAGTGTTTGTGGTTCGTTTGAGAGGTTACCAGTGGGAGATGAGGACCAGCAACAGCTTTCAGGGCTGGCACCTTTAGTGTAGGAGCAATCGCTGGACGTTCGCAATTTCGGTGCTTAATTTTGTCCAGATTGAGCAGGAGAGGCTGTGTACGTTGGAAGTTTTCGTAGGCTAAACAAGTTCAGAGCCCAAGTGTTTGTGGTTCGTTTGAGAGGTTACCAGTGGGAGATGAGGACCAGCAAGAGCTTTCAGGGCTGGCACCTTTAGTGTAGGAGCAATCGCTGGACGTTCGCAATTTCGGTGTTGAGCTCTGGCCAGATTGAGCAGGAGAGGCTGTGTACGTTGGAAGTTTTCGTAGGCTAAACAAGTTCAGAGCCCAAGTGTTTGTGGTTCATTTCAGAGGTTACCAGTGGGAGATGAGGACCAGCAAGAGCTTTCAGGGCTGGCACCTTTAGTGTAGGAGCAATCGCTGGACGTTCGCAATTTCGGTGTTGAATTTTGGACACATTGAGCAGGAGAGGCTGTGTATGTTCGAAGTTTTAGTAGGCTAAACAAGTTCAGAGCCCAAGTGTTTGTGGTTCATTTCAGAGGTTACCAGTGGGAGATGAGGACCAGCAAGAGCTTTCAGGGCTGGCACCTTTAGTGTAGGAGCAATCGCCGGACGTTCGCAATTTCGGTGTTGAGCTCTGGCCAGATTGAGCAGGAGAGGCTGCGTACGTTGGAAGTTTTAGTAGGCTAAACAAGTTCAGAGCCCAAGTGTTTGTGGTTCGTTTGAGAGGTTACCAGTGGGAGATGAGGACCAGCAACAGCTTTCAGGGCTGGCACCTTTAGTGTAGGAGCAATCGCTGGACGTTCGCAATTTTGGTGTTGAATTTTGGCCAGATTGAGCAGGAGAGGGAGTGTACGTTGGAAGTTTTCGTAGGCTAAACAAGTTCAGAGCCCAAGTGTTTGTGGTTCGTTTGAGAGGTTACCAGTGGGAGATGAGGACCAGCAAGTGCTTTCAGGGCTGGCACCTTTAGTGTAGGAGCAATCGCTGGACGTTCGCAATTTCGGTGTTGAGCTCTGGCCAGATTGAGCAGGAGAGGCTGTGTACGTTGGAAGTTTTAGTAGGCTAAACAAGTTCAGAGCCCAAGTGTTTGTGGTTCGTTTGAGAGGTTACCAGTGGGAGATGAGGACCAGCAAGATCTTTCAGGGCTGGCACCTTTAGTGTAGGGGCAATCGCTGGACGTTCGCAATTTCGGTGTTGCGCTCTGGCCAGATTGAGCAGGAGAGGCTGTGTACGTTGGAAGTTTTCGTAGGCTAAACAAGCTCAGAGCCCAAGTGTTTGTGGTTCGTTTCAGAGGTTACCAGTGGGAGATGAGGACCAGCAAGAGCTTTCAGGGCTGGCACCTTTAGTGTAGGAGCAATCGCCGGACGTTCGCAATTTCGGTGTTGAGCTCTGGCCAGATTGAGCAGGAGAGGCTGTGTACGTTGGAAGTTTTAGTAGGCTAAACAAGTTCAGAGCCCAAGTGTTTGTGGTTCGTTTGAGAGGTTACCAGTGGGAGATGAGGACCAGCAAGAGCTTTCAGGGCTGGCACCTTTAGTGTAGGAGCAATCGCTGGACGTTCGCAATTTTGGTGTTGAATTTTGGCCAGATTGAGCAGGAGAGGCTGTGTACGTTGGAAGTTTTCGTAGGCTAAACAAGTTCAGAGCCCAAGTGTTTGTGGTTCGTTTGAGAGGTTACCAGTGGGAGATGAGGACCAGCAAGAGCTTTCAGGGCTGGCACCTTTAGTGTAGGAGCAATCGCCGGACGTTCGCAATTTCGGTGTTGAATTTTGGCCAGATTGAGCAGGAGAGGCTGTGTACGTTGGAATTTTTCGTAGGCTAAACAAGTTCAGAGCCCAAGTGTTTGTGGTTCGTTTGAGAGGTTACCAGTGGGAGATGAGGACCAGCAAGTGCTTTCAGGGCTGGCACCTTTAGTGTAGGAGCAATTGCTGGACGTTCGCAATTTTGGTGTTGAATTTTGGCCAGATTGAGCAGGAGAGGCTGTGTACGTTGGAAGTTTTAGTAGGCTAAACAAGTTCAGAGCCCAAGTGTTTGTGGTTCGTTTGAGAGGTTACCAGTGGGAGATGAGGACCAGCAAGAGCTTTCAGGGCTGGCACCTTTAGTGTAGGAGCAATCGCTGGACGTTCGCAATTTCGGTGTTGAGCTCTGGCCAGATTGAGCAGGAGAGGCTGTGTACGTTGGAAGTTTTCGTAGGCTAAACAAGTTCAGAGCCCAAGTGTTTGTGGTTCGTTTGAGAGGTTACCAGTGGGAGATGAGGACCAGCAAGAGCTTTCAGGGCTGGCACCTTTAGTGTAGGAGCAATCGCTGGACGTTCGCAATTTCGGTGCTTAATTTTGGCCAGATAGAGCAGGAGACGCTGTGTAAGTTGGAAGTTTTAGTAGGTTAAAAAAGTTTAGAGCCCAAGTGTTTGTAGTTCGTTTGAGAGGTTACCAGTGGGAGATGAGGACCAGCAAGAGCTTTCAGGGCTGGCACCTTTAGTGTAGGAGCAATCGCCGGACGTTCGCAATTTCGGTGTTGAATTTTGTCCAGATTGAGCAGGAGAGGCTGTGTACGTTGGAAGTTTTAGTAGGCTAAACAAGTTCAGAGCCCAAGTGTTTGTGTTCGTTTGAGAGGTTACCAGTGGGAGATGAGGACCAGCAAGAGCTTTCAGGGCTGGCACCTTTAGTGTAGGAGCAATCGCCGGACGTTCGCAATTTCGGTGTTGAATTTTGGCCAGATTGAGCAGGAGAGGCTGTGTACGTTGGAAGCTTTAATAGCCTAAACAAGTTCAGAGCCCAAGTGTTTGTGGTTCGTTTCAGAGGTTACCAGTGGGAGATGAGGACCAGCAAGAGCTTTCAGGGCTGGCACCTTTAGTGTAGGAGCAATCGCTGGACGTTCGCAATTTTGGTGTTGAATTTTGGCCAGATTGAGCAGGAGAGGCTGTGTACGTTGGAAGTTTTCGTAGGCTAAACAAGTTCAGAGCCCAAGTGTTTGTGGTTCGTTTGAGAGGTTACCAGTGGGAGATGAGGACCAGCAAGAGCTTTCAGGGCTGGCACCTTTAGTGTAGGAGCAATCGCTGGACGTTCGCAATTTTGGTGTTGAATTTTGGCCAGATTGAGCAGGAGAGGCTGTGTACGTTGGAAGTTTTCGTAGGCTAAACAAGTTCAGAGCCCAAGTGTTTGTGGTTCGTTTGAGAGGTTACCAGTGGGAGATGAGGACCAGCAAGAGCTTTCAGGGCTGGCACCTTTAGTGTAGGAGCAATCGCTGGACGTTCGCAATTTCGGTGTTGAGCTCTGGCCAGATTGAGCAGGAGAGGGAGTGTACGTTGGAAGTTTTAATAGCCTAAACAAGTTCAGAGCCCAAGTGTTTGTGGTTCGTTTGAGAGGTTACCAGTGGGAGATGAGGACCAGCAAGAGCTTTCAGGGCTGGCACCTTTAGTGTAGGAGCAATCGCTGGACGTTCGCAATTTCGGTGTTGAGCTCCGGCCAGATTGAGCAGGAGAGGCTGTGTACGTTGGAAGTTTTAGTAGGCTAAACAAGTTCAGAGCCCAAGTGTTTGTGGGTCGTTTGGGAGGTTACCAGTGGGAGATGAGGACCAGCAAGAGCTTTCAGGGCTGGCACCTTTAGTGTAGGAGCAATCGCCGGACGTTCGCAATTTCGGTGTTGAATTTTGGACACATTGAGCAGGAGAGGCTGTGTACGTTGGAAGTTTTAATCGCCTAAACAAGTTCAGAGCCCAAGTGTTTGTGGTTCATTTCAGAGGTTACCAGTGGGAGATGAGGACCAGCAAGAGCTTTCAGGGCTGGCACCTTTAGTGTAGGAGCAATTGCCGGACGTTCGCAATTTTGGTGTTGAATTTTGGCCAGATTGAGCAGGAGAGGCTGTGTACGTTGGAAGTTTTCGTAGGCTAAACAAGTTCAGAGCCCAAGTGTTTGTGGTTCGTTTGAGAGGTTACCAGTGGGAGATGAGGACCAGCAAGTGCTTTCAGGGCTGGCACCTTTAGTGTAGGAGCAATCGCTGGACGTTCGCAATTTCGGTGTTGAGCTCTGGCCAGATTGAGCAGGAGAGGCTGTGTACGTTGGAAGTTTTAGTAGGCTAAACAAGTTCAGAGCCCAAGTGTTTGTGGTTCGTTTCAGAGGTTACCAGTGGGAGATGAGGACCAGCAAGAGCTTTCAGGGCTGGCACCTTTAGTGTAGGGGCAATCGCTGGACGTTCGCAATTTCGGTGTTGAGCTCTGGCCAGATTGAGCAGGAGAGGCTGTGTACGTTGGAAGTTTTCGTAGGCTAAACAAGTTCAGAGCCCAAGTGTTTGTGGTTCGTTTCAGAGGTTACCAGTGGGAGATGAGGACCAGCAAGAGCTTTCAGGGCTGGCACCTTTAGTGTAGGAGCAATCGCCGGACGTTCGCAATTTCGGTGTTGAGCTCTGGCCAGATTGAGCAGGAGAGGCTGTGTACGTTGGAAGTTTTAGTAGGCTAAACAAGTTCAGAGCCCAAGTGTTTGTGGTTCGTTTGAGAGGTTACCAGTGGGAGATGAGGACCAGCAAGAGCTTTCAGGGCTGGCACCTTTAGTGTAGGAGCACTCGCTGGACGTTCGCAATTTTGGTGTTGAATTTTGGCCAGATTGAGCAGGAGAGGCTGTGTACGTTGGAATTTTTCGTAGGCTAAACAAGTTCAGAGCCCAAGTGTTTGTGGTTCGTTTGAGAGGTTACCAGTGGGAGATGAGGACCAGCAAGTGCTTTCAGGGCTGGCACCTTTAGTGTAGGAGCAATTGCTGGACGTTCGCAATTTCGGTGTTGAGCTCTGGACAGATTGAGCAGGAGAGGCTGTGTACGTTGGAAGTTTTAGTAGGCTAAACAAGTTCAGAGCCCAAGTGTTTGTGGTTCGTTTCAGAGGTTACCAGTGGGAGATGAGGACCAGCAAGAGCTTTCAGGGCTGGCACCTTTAGTGTAGGAGCAATCGCTGGACGTTCGCAATTTCGGTGTTGAGCTCTGGCCAGATTGAGCAGGAGAGGCTGTGTACGTTGGAAGTTTTCGTAGGCTAAACAAGTTCAGAGCCCAAGTGTTTGTGGTTCGTTTGAGAGGTTACCAGTGGGAGATGAGGACCAGCAAGAGCTTTCAGGGCTGGCACCTTTAGTGTAGGAGCAATCGCTGGACGTTCGCAATTTCGGTGCTTAATTTTGGCCAGATAGAGCAGGAGACGCTGTGTACGTTGGAAGTTTTTAGTAGGTTAAAAAACTTTAGAGCCCAAGTGTTTGTAGTTCGTTTGAGAGGTTACCAGTGGGAGATGAGGACCAGCAAGAGCTTTCAGGGCTGGCACCTTTAGTGTAGGAGCAATCGCCGGACGTTCGCAATTTCGGTGTTGAATTTTGGCCAGATTGAGCAGGAGAGGCTGTGTACGTTGGAAGTTTTAGTAGGCTAAACAAGTTCAGAGCCCAAGTGTTTGTGGTTCGTTTGAGAGGTTACCAGTGGGAGATGAGGACCAGCAAGAGCTTTCAGGGCTGGCACCTTTAGTGTAGGGGCAATCGCTGGACGTTCGCAATTTCGGTGTTGAGCTCTGGCCAGATTGAGCAGGAGAGGCTGCGTATGTTGGAAGTTTTCGTAGGCTAAACAAGTTCAGAGCCCAAGTGTTTGTGGGTCGTTTGAGAGGTTACCAGTGGGAGATGAGGACCAGCAAGAGCTTTCAGGGCTGGCACCTTTAGTGTAGGAGCAATCGCCGGACGTTCGCAATTTCGGTGTTGAATTTTGGCCAGATTGAGCAGGAGAGGCTGTGTACGTTGGAAGTTTTAGTAGGCTAAACAAGTTCAGAGCCCAAGTGTTTGTGGTTCGTTTGAGAGGTTACCAGTGGGAGATGAGGACCAGCAAGAGCTTTCAGGGCTGGCACCTTTAGTGTAGGAGCAATCGCCGGACGTTCGCAATTTCGGTGTTGAATTTTGGCCAGATTGAGCAGGAGAGGCTGTGTACGTTGGAAGTTTTAATAGCCTAAACAAGTTCAGAGCCCAAGTGTTTGTGGTTCGTTTGAGAGGTTACCAGTGGGAGATGAGGACCAGCAAGAGCTTTCAGGGCTGGCACCTTTAGTGTAGGAGCAATCGCTGGACGTTCGCAATTTCGGTGTTGAGCTCCGGCCAGATTGAGCAGGAGAGGCTGTGTACGTTGGAAGTTTTAGTAGGCTAAACAAGTTCAGAGCCCAAGTGTTTGTGGGTCGTTTGGGAGGTTACCAGTGGGAGATGAGGACCAGCAAGAGCTTTCAGGGCTGGCACCTTTAGTGTAGGAGCAATCGCCGGACGTTCGCAATTTCGGTGTTGAATTTTGGACACATTGAGCAGGAGAGGCTGTGTACGTTGGAAGTTTTAATAGCCTAAACAAGTTCAGAGCCCAAGTGTTTGTGGTTCATTTCAGAGGTTACCAGTGGGAGATGAGGACCAGCAAGAGCTTTCAGGGCTGGCACCTTTAGTGTAGGAGCAATTGCCGGACGTTCGCAATTTTGGTGTTGAATTTTGGCCAGATTGAGCAGGAGAGGCTGTGTACGTTGGAAGTTTTCGTAGGCTAAACAAGTTCAGAGCCCAAGTGTTTGTGGTTCGTTTGAGAGGTTACCAGTGGGAGATGAGGACCAGCAAGAGCTTTCAGGGCTGGCACCTTTAGTGTAGGAGCAATCGCTGGACGTTCGCAATTTCGGTGTTGAGCTCTGGCCAGATTGAGCAGGAGAGGGAGTGTACGTTGGAAGTTTTAGTAGGCTAAACAAGTTCAGAGCCCAAGTGTTTGTGGTTCGTTTCAGAGGTTACCAGTGGGAGATGAGGACCAGCAAGTGCTTTCAGGGCTGGCACCTTTAGTGTAGGAGCAATCGCTGGACGTTCGCAATTTCGGTGTTGAGCTCTGGCCAGATTGAGCAGGAGAGGCTGTGTACGTTGGAAGTTTTAGTAGGCTAAACAAGTTCAGAGCCCAAGTGTTTGTGGTTCGTTTCAGAGGTTACCAGTGGGAGATGAGGACCAGCAAGAGCTTTCAGGGCTGGCACCTTTAGTGTAGGGGCAATCGCTGGACGTTCGCAATTTCGGTGTTGAGCTCTGGCCAGATTGAGCAGGAGAGGCTGTGTACGTTGGAAGTTTTCGTAGGCTAAACAAGTTCAGAGCCCAAGTGTTTGTGGTTCGTTTCAGAGGTTACCAGTGGGAGATGAGGACCAGCAAGAGCTTTCAGGGCTGGCACCTTTAGTGTAGGAGCAATCGCCGGACGTTCGCAATTTCGGTGTTGAGCTCTGGCCAGATTGAGCAGGAGAGGCTGTGTACGTTGGAAGTTTTAGTAGGCTAAACAAGTTCAGAGCCCAAGTGTTTGTGGTTCGTTTGAGAGGTTACCAGTGGGAGATGAGGACCAGCAAGAGCTTTCAGGGCTGGCACCTTTAGTGTAGGAGCACTCGCTGGACGTTCGCAATTTTGGTGTTGAATTTTGGCCAGATTGAGCAGGAGAGGCTGTGTACGTTGGAATTTTTCGTAGGCTAAACTAAGTTCAGAGCCAAGTGTTTGTGGTTCGTTTGAGAGGTTACCAGTGGGAGATGAGGACCAGCAAGTGCTTTCAGGGCTGGCACCTTTAGTGTAGGAGCAATTGCTGGACGTTCGCAATTTCGGTGTTGAGCTCTGGCCAGATTGAGCAGGAGAGGCTGTGTACGTTGGAAGTTTTAGTAGGCTAAACAAGTTCAGAGCCCAAGTGTTTGTGGTTCGTTTCAGAGGTTACCAGTGGGAGATGAGGACCAGCAAGAGCTTTCAGGGCTGGCACCTTTAGTGTAGGAGCAATCGCTGGACGTTCGCAATTTCGGTGTTGAGCTCTGGCCAGATTGAGCAGGAGAGGCTGTGTACGTTGGAAGTTTTAGTAGGCTAAACAAGTTCAGAGCCCAAGTGTTTGTGGTTCGTTTGAGAGGTTACCAGTGGGAGATGAGGACCAGCAAGAGCTTTCAGGGCTGGCACCTTTAGTGTAGGAGCAATCGCTGGACGTTCGCAATTTCGGTGCTTAATTTTGGCCAGATAGAGCAGGAGACGCTGTGTACGTTGGAAGTTTTAGTAGGTTAAAAAACTTTAGAGCCCAAGTGTTTGTAGTTCGTTTGAGAGGTTACCAGTGGGAGATGAGGACCAGCAAGAGCTTTCAGGGCTGGCACCTTTAGTGTAGGAGCAATCGCCGGACGTTCGCAATTTCGGTGTTGAATTTTGGCCAGATTGAGCAGGAGAGGCTGTGTACGTTGGAAGTTTTAGTAGGCTAAACAAGTTCAGAGCCCAAGTGTTTGTGGTTCGTTTGAGAGGTTACCAGTGGAGATGAGGACCAGCAAGAGCTTTCAGGGCTGGCACCTTTAGTGTAGGGGCAATCGCTGGACGTTCGCAATTTCGGTGTTGAGCTCTGGCCAGATTGAGCAGGAGAGGCTGTGTACGTTGGAAGTTTTCGTAGGCTAAACAAGTTCAGAGCCCAAGTGTTTGTGGGTCGTTTGAGAGGTTACCAGTGGGAGATGAGGACCAGCAAGAGCTTTCAGGGCTGGCACCTTTAGTGTAGGAGCAATCGCCGGACGTTCGCAATTTCGGTGTTGAATTTTGGCCAGATTGAGCAGGAGAGGCTGTGTACGTTGGAAGTTTTAGTAGGCTAAACAAGTTCAGAGCCCAAGTGTTTGTGGTTCGTTTGAGAGGTTACCAGTGGGAGATGAGGACCAGCAAGAGCTTTCAGGGCTGGCACCTTTAGTGTAGGAGCAATCGCCGGACGTTCGCAATTTCGGTGTTGAATTTTGGCCAGATTGAGCAGGAGAGGCTGTGTACGTTGGAAGTTTTAATAGCCTAAACAAGTTCAGAGTCCAAGTGTTTGTGGTTCGTTTGAGAGGTTACCAGTGGGAGATGAGGACCAGCAAGAGCTTTCAGGGCTGGCACCTTTAGTGTAGGAGCAATCGCTGGACGTTCGCAATTTTGGTGTTGAATTTTGGCCAGATTGAGCAGGAGAGGCTGTGTACGTTGGAAGTTTTAGTAGGCTAAACAAGTTCAGAGCCCAAGTGTTTGTGGTTCGTTTGAGAGGTTACCAGTGGGAGATGAGGACCAGCAAGAGCTTCAGGGCTGGCACCTTTAGTGTAGGAGCAATCGCTGGACGTTCGCAATTTTGGTGTTGAATTTTGGCCAGATTGAGCAGGAGAGGCTGTGTTACCGTTGGAAGTTTTCGTAGGCTAAACAAGTTCAGAGCCCAAGTGTTTGTGGTACGTTTGAGAGGTTACCAGTGGGAGATGAGGACCAGCAAGAGCTTTCAGGGCTGGCACCTTTAGTGTAGGAGCAATCGCTGGACGTTCGCAATTTCGGTGTTGAGCTCTGGCCAGATTGAGCAGGAGAGGGAGTGTACGTTGGAAGTTTTAATAGCCTAAACAAGTTCAGAGCCCAAGTGTTTGTGGTTCGTTTGAGAGGTTACCAGTGGGAGATGAGGACCAGCAAGAGCTTTCAGGGCTGGCACCTTTAGTGTAGGAGCAATCGCCGGACGTTCGCAATTTCGGTGTTGAGCTCTGGCCAGATTGAGCAGGAGAGGCTGTGTACGTTGGAAGTTTTAGTAGGCTAAACAAGTTCAGAGCCCAAGTGTTTGTGGTTCGTTTGAGAGGTTACCAGTGGGAGATGAGGACCAGCAAGAGCTTTCAGGGCTGGCACCTTTAGTGTAGGAGCAATCGCTGGACGTTCGCAATTTCGGTGTTGAATTTTGGCCAGATTGAGCAGGAGAGGCTGTGTACGTTGGAAGTTTTCGTAGGCTAAACAAGTTCAGAGCCCAAGTGTTTGTGGTTCGTTTGAGAGGTTACCAGTGGGAGATGAGGACCAGCAAGAGCTTTCAGGGCTGGCACCTTTAGTGTAGGAGCAATCGCTGGACGTTCACAATTTCGGTGTTGAGCTCTGGCCAGATTGAGCAGGAGAGGCTGTATACGTTGGAAGTTTTAGTAGCCTAAACAAGTTCAGAGCCCACGTGTTTGTGGTTCATTTGAGAGGTTACCAGTGGGAGATGAGGACCAGCAAGAGCTTTCAGGCCTGGCACCTTTAGTGTAGGAGCAATCGCTGGACGTTCGCAATTTCGGTGTTGAATTTTGTCCAGATTGAGCAGGAGAGGCTGTGTACGTTGGAAGTTTTAGTAGGCTAAACAAGTTCAGAGCCCAAGTGTTTGTGGTTCGTTTGAGAGGTTACCAGTGGGAGATGAGGACCAGCAAGAGCTTTCAGGGCTGGCACCTTTAGTGTAGGAGCAATCGCTGGACGTTCACAATTTCGGTGCTGAATTTTGGCCAGGTTGAGCAGGAGAGGCTGTGTACGTTGGAAGTTTTAGCAGGCTAAACAAGTTCAGAGCCCAAGTGTTTGTGGTTCGTTTGAGAGGTTACCAGTGGGAGATGAGGACCAGCAAGAGCTTTCAGGGCTGGCACCTTTAGTGTAGGAGCAATTGCCGGACGTTCGCAATTTTGGTGTTGAATTTTGGCCAGATTGAGCAGGAGAGGGAGTGTACGTTGGAAGTTTTCGTAGGCTAAACAAGTTCAGAGCCCAAGTGTTTGTGGTTCGTTTGAGAGGTTACCAGTGGGAGATGAGGACCAGCAAGTGCTTTCAGGGCTGGCACCTTTAGTGTAGGAGCAATCGCTGGACGTTCGCAATTTCGGTGTTGAGCTCTGGCCAGATTGAGCAGGAGAGGCTGTGTACGTTGGAAGTTTTAGTAGGCTAAACAAGTTCAGAGCCCAAGTGTTTGTGGTTCGTTTGAGAGGTTACCAGTGGGAGATGAGGACCAGCAAGAGCTTTCAGGGCTGGCACCTTTAGTGTAGGGGCAATCGCTGGACGTTCGCAATTTCGGTGTTGCGCTCTGGCCAGATTGAGCAGGAGAGGCTGTGTACGTTGGAAGTTTTCGTAGGCTAAACAAGCTCAGAGCCCAAGTGTTTGTGGTTCGTTTGAGAGGTTACCAGTGGGAGATGAGGACCAGCAAGAGCTTTCAGGGCTGGCACCTTTAGTGTAGGAGCAATCGCCGGACGTTCGCAATTTCGGTGTTGAGCTCTGGCCAGATTGAGCAGGAGAGGCTGTGTACGTTGGAAGTTTTAGTAGGCTAAACAAGTTCAGAGCCCAAGTGTTTGTGGTTCGTTTGAGAGGTTACCAGTGGGAGATGAGGACCAGCAAGAGCTTTCAGGGCTGGCACCTTTAGTGTAGGAGCAATCGCTGGACGTTCGCAATTTTGGTGTTGAATTTTGGCCAGATTGAGCAGGAGAGGCTGTGTACGTTGGAAGTTTTCGTAGGCTAAACAAGTTCAGAGCCCAAGTGTTTGTGGTTCGTTTGAGAGGTTACCAGTGGGAGATGAGGACCAGCAAGAGCTTTCAGGGCTGGCACCTTTAGTGTAGGAGCAATCGCTGGACGTTCGCAATTTTGGTGTTGAATTTTGGCCAGATTGAGCAGGAGAGGCTGTGTACGTTGGAATTTTTCGTAGGCTAAACAAGTTCAGAGCCCAAGTGTTTGTGGTTCGTTTGAGAGGTTACCAGTGGGAGATGAGGACCAGCAAGTGCTTTCAGGGCTGGCACCTTTAGTGTAGGAGCAATTGCTGGACGTTCGCAATTTTGGTGTTGAATTTTGGCCAGATTGAGCAGGAGAGGCTGTGTACGTTGGAAGTTTTCGTAGGCTAAACAAGTTCATAGCCCAAGTGTTTGTGGTTCGTTTGAGAGGTTACCAGTGGGAGATGAGGACCAGCAAGAGCTTTCAGGGCTGGCACCTTTAGTGTAGGAGCAATCGCTGGACGTTCGCAATTTCGGTGCTTAATTTTGGCCAGATAGAGCAGGAGACGCTGTGTACGTTGGAAGTTTTAGTAGGTTAAAAAACTTTAGAGCCCAAGTGTTTGTAGTTCGTTTGAGAGGTTACCAGTGGGAGATGAGGACCAGCAAGAGCTTTCAGGGCTGGCACCTTTAGTGTAGGAGCAATCGCCGGACGTTCGCAATTTCGGTGTTGAATTTTGGCCAGATTGAGCAGGAGAGGCTGTGTACGTTGGAAGTTTTAGTAGGCTAAACAAGTTCAGAGCCCAAGTGTTTGTGGTTCGTTTGAGAGGTTACCAGTGGGAGATGAGGACCAGCAAGTGCTTTCAGGGCTGGCACCTTTAGTGTAGGAGCAATCGCTGGACGTTCGCAATTTCAGTGTTGAGCTCTGGCCAGATTGAGCAGGAGAGGCTGTGTACGTTGGAAGTTTTAGTAGGCTAAACAAGTTCAGAGCCCAAGTGTTTGTGGTTCGTTTCAGAGGTTACCAGTGGGAGATGAGGACCAGCAAGAGCTTTCAGGGCTGGCACCTTTAGTGTAGGAGCAATCGCTGGACGTTCGCAATTTCGGTGTTGAGCTCTGGCCAGATTGAGCAGGAGAGGCTGTGTACGTTGGAAGTTTTCGTAGGCTAAACAAGTTCAGAGCCCAAGTGTTTGTGGTTCGTTTGAGAGGTTACCAGTGGGAGATGAGGACCAGCAAGAGCTTTCAGGGCTGGCACCTTTAGTGTAGGAGCAATCGCTGGACGTTCGCAATTTCGGTGCTGAATTTTGGCCAGATTGAGCAGGAGACGCTGTGTACGTTGGAAGTTTTAGTAGGTTAAAAAAGGTTAGAGCCCAAGTGTTTGTAGTTCGTTTGAGAGGTTACCAGTGGGAGATGAGGACCAGCAAGAGCTTTCAGGGCTGGCACCTTTAGTGTAGGAGCAATCGCCGGACGTTCGCAATTTCGGTGTTGAGCTCTGGCCAGATTGAGCAGGAGAGGCTGTGTACGTTGGAAGTTTTCGTAGGCTAAACAAGTTCAGAGCCCAAGTGTTTGTGGGTCGTTTGAGAGGTTACCAGTGGGAGATGAGGACCAGCAAGAGCTTTCAGGGCTGGCACCTTTAGTGTAGGAGCAATCGCCGGACGTTCGCAATTTCGGTGCTGAATTTTGGCCAGATTGAGCAGGAGAGGCTGTGTACGTTGGAAGTTTTCGTAGGCTAAACAAGTTCAGAGCCCAAGTGTTTGTGGTTCGTTTGAGAGGTTACCAGTGGGAGATGAGGACCAGCAAGAGCTTTCAGGGCTGGCACCTTTAGTGTAGGAGCAATCGCTGGACGTTCGCAATTTCGGTGCTTAATTTTGGCCAGATTGAGCAGGAGAGGCTGTGTACGTTGGAAGTTTTCGTAGGCTAAACAAGTTCAGAGCCCAAGTGTTTGTGGTTCGTTTGAGAGGTTACCAGTGGGAGATGAGGACCAGCAAGAGCTTTCAGGGCTGGCACCTTTAGTGTAGGAGCAATCGCTGGACGTTCGCAATTTCGGTGTTGAGCTCTGGCCAGATTGAGCAGGAGAGGCTGTGTACGTTGGAAGTTTTAGTAGGCTAAACAAGTTCAGAGCCCAAGTGTTTGTGGTTCATTTCAGAGGTTACCAGTGGGAGATGAGGACCAGCAAGAGCTTTCAGGGCTGGCACCTTTAGTGTAGGAGCAATCGCCGGACGTTCGCAATTTCGGTGTTGAATTTTGGACACATTGAGCAGGAGAGGCTGTGTATGTTCGAAGTTTTAGTAGGCTAAACAAGTTCAGAGCCCAAGTGTTTGTGGTTCATTTCAGAGGTTACCAGTGGGAGATGAGGACCAGCAAGAGCTTTCAGGGCTGGCACCTTTAGTGTAGGAGCAATCGCCGGACGTTCGCAATTTCGGTGTTGAGCTCTGGCCAGATTGAGCAGGAGAGGCTGCGTACGTTGGAAGTTTTAGTAGGCTAAACAAGTTCAGAGCCCAAGTGTTTGTGGTTCGTTTGAGAGGTTACCAGTGGGAGATGAGGACCAGCAACAGCTTTCAGGGCTGGCACCTTTAGTGTAGGAGCAATCGCTGGACGTTCGCAATTTCGGTGCTGAATTTTGGCCAGATTGAGCAGGAGAGGGAGTGTACGTTGGAAGTTTTCGTAGGCTAAACAAGTTCAGAGCCCAAGTGTTTGTGGTTCGTTTGAGAGGTTACCAGTGGGAGATGAGGACCAGCAAGTGCTTTCAGGGCTGGCACCTTTAGTGTAGGAGCAATCGCTGGACGTTCGCAATTTCGGTGTTGAGCTCTGGCCAGATTGAGCAGGAGAGGCTGTGTACGTTGGAAGTTTTAGTAGGCTAAACAAGTTCAGAGCCCAAGTGTTTGTGGTTCGTTTGAGAGGTTACCAGTGGGAGATGAGGACCAGCAAGATCTTTCAGGG
Source organism: Gavia stellata (assembly GCF_030936135.1). Taxonomy (NCBI): domain Eukaryota; kingdom Metazoa; phylum Chordata; class Aves; order Gaviiformes; family Gaviidae; genus Gavia; species Gavia stellata. The sequence goes on along the minus strand of NW_026776591.1, from coordinate 16,732 downwards.
CTGGCACCTTTAGTGTAGGGGCAATCGCTGGACGTTCGCAATTTCGGTGTTGCGCTCTGGCCAGATTGAGCAGGAGAGGCTGTGTACGTTGGAAGTTTTCGTAGGCTAAACAAGCTCAGAGCCCAAGTGTTTGTGGTTCGTTTCAGAGGTTACCAGTGGGAGATGAGGACCAGCAAGAGCTTTCAGGGCTGGCACCTTTAGTGTAGGAGCAATCGCCGGACGTTCGCAATTTCGGTGTTGAGCTCTGGCCAGATTGAGCAGGAGAGGCTGTGTACGTTGGAAGTTTTAGTAGGCTAAACAAGTTCAGAGCCCAAGTGTTTGTGGTTCGTTTGAGAGGTTACCAGTGGGAGATGAGGACCAGCAAGAGCTTTCAGGGCTGGCACCTTTAGTGTAGGAGCAATCGCTGGACGTTCGCAATTTTGGTGTTGAATTTTGGCCAGATTGAGCAGGAGAGGCTGTGTACGTTGGAAGTTTTCGTAGGCTAAACAAGTTCAGAGCCCAAGTGTTTGTGGTTCGTTTGAGAGGTTACCAGTGGGAGATGAGGACCAGCAAGAGCTTTCAGGGCTGGCACCTTTAGTGTAGGAGCAATCGCTGGACGTTCGCAATTTTGGTGTTGAATTTTGGCCAGATTGAGCAGGAGAGGCTGTGTACGTTGGAAGTTTTCGTAGGCTAAACAAGTTCAGAGCCCAAGTGTTTGTGGTTCGTTTGAGAGGTTACCAGTGGGAGATGAGGACCAGCAAGTGCTTTCAGGGCTGGCACCTTTAGTGTAGGAGCAATTGCTGGACGTTCGCAATTTTGGTGTTGAATTTTGGCCAGATTGAGCAGGAGAGGCTGTGTACGTTGGAAGTTTTAGTAGGCTAAACAAGTTCAGAGCCCAAGTGTTTGTGGTTCGTTTGAGAGGTTACCAGTGGGAGATGAGGACCAGCAAGAGCTTTCAGGGCTGGCACCTTTAGTGTAGGAGCAATCGCTGGACGTTCGCAATTTCGGTGTTGAGCTCTGGCCAGATTGAGCAGGAGAGGCTGTGTACGTTGGAAGTTTTCGTAGGCTAAACAAGTTCAGAGCCCAAGTGTTTGTGGTTCGTTTGAGAGGTTACCAGTGGGAGATGAGGACCAGCAAGAGCTTTCAGGGCTGGCACCTTTAGTGTAGGAGCAATCGCTGGACGTTCGCAATTTCGGTGCTTAATTTTGGCCAGATAGAGCAGGAGACGCTGTGTAAGTTGGAAGTTTTAGTAGGTTAAAAAAGTTTAGAGCCCAAGTGTTTGTAGTTCGTTTGAGAGGTTACCAGTGGGAGATGAGGACCAGCAAGAGCTTTCAGGGCTGGCACCTTTAGTGTAGGAGCAATCGCCGGACGTTCGCAATTTCGGTGTTGAATTTTGGCCAGATTGAGCAGGAGAGGGAGTGTACGTTGGAAGTTTTCGTAGGCTAAACAAGTTCAGAGCCCAAGTGTTTGTGGTTCGTTTGAGAGGTTACCAGTGGGAGATGAGGACCAGCAAGAGCTTTCAGGGCTGGCACCTTTAGTGTAGGAGCAATCGCCGGACGTTCGCAATTTCGGTGTTGAATTTTGGCCAGATTGAGCAGGAGAGGCTGTGTACGTTGGAAGCTTTAATAGCCTAAACAAGTTCAGAGCCCAAGTGTTTGTGGTTCGTTTCAGAGGTTACCAGTGGGAGATGAGGACCAGCAAGAGCTTTCAGGGCTGGCACCTTTAGTGTAGGAGCAATCGCTGGACGTTCGCAATTTTGGTGTTGAATTTTGGCCAGATTGAGCAGGAGAGGCTGTGTACGTTGGAAGTTTTCGTAGGCTAAACAAGTTCAGAGCCCAAGTGTTTGTGGTTCGTTTGAGAGGTTACCAGTGGGAGATGAGGACCAGCAAGAGCTTTCAGGGCTGGCACCTTTAGTGTAGGAGCAATCGCTGGACGTTCGCAATTTTGGTGTTGAATTTTGGCCAGATTGAGCAGGAGAGGCTGTGTACGTTGGAAGTTTTCGTAGGCTAAACAAGTTCAGAGCCCAAGTGTTTGTGGTTCGTTTGAGAGGTTACCAGTGGGAGATGAGGACCAGCAAGAGCTTTCAGGGCTGGCACCTTTAGTGTAGGAGCAATCGCTGGACGTTCGCAATTTCGGTGTTGAGCTCTGGCCAGATTGAGCAGGAGAGGGAGTGTACGTTGGAAGTTTTAATAGCCTAAACAAGTTCAGAGCCCAAGTGTTTGTGGTTCGTTTGAGAGGTTACCAGTGGGAGATGAGGACCAGCAAGAGCTTTCAGGGCTGGCACCTTTAGTGTAGGAGCAATCGCTGGACGTTCGCAATTTCGGTGTTGAGCTCCGGCCAGATTGAGCAGGAGAGGCTGTGTACGTTGGAAGTTTTAGTAGGCTAAACAAGTTCAGAGCCCAAGTGTTTGTGGGTCGTTTGGGAGGTTACCAGTGGGAGATGAGGACCAGCAAGAGCTTTCAGGGCTGGCACCTTTAGTGTAGGAGCAATCGCCGGACGTTCGCAATTTCGGTGTTGAATTTTGGACACATTGAGCAGGAGAGGCTGTGTACGTTGGAAGTTTTAATAGCCTAAACAAGTTCAGAGCCCAAGTGTTTGTGGTTCATTTCAGAGGTTACCAGTGGGAGATGAGGACCAGCAAGAGCTTTCAGGGCTGGCACCTTTAGTGTAGGAGCAATTGCCGGACGTTCGCAATTTTGGTGTTGAATTTTGGCCAGATTGAGCAGGAGAGGCTGTGTACGTTGGAAGTTTTCGTAGGCTAAACAAGTTCAGAGCCCAAGTGTTTGTGGTTCGTTTGAGAGGTTACCAGTGGGAGATGAGGACCAGCAAGTGCTTTCAGGGCTGGCACCTTTAGTGTAGGAGCAATCGCTGGACGTTCGCAATTTCGGTGTTGAGCTCTGGCCAGATTGAGCAGGAGAGGCTGTGTACGTTGGAAGTTTTAGTAGGCTAAACAAGTTCAGAGCCCAAGTGTTTGTGGTTCGTTTCAGAGGTTACCAGTGGGAGATGAGGACCAGCAAGAGCTTTCAGGGCTGGCACCTTTAGTGTAGGGGCAATCGCTGGACATTCGCAATTTCGGTGTTGAGCTCTGGCCAGATTGAGCAAGAGAGGCTGTGTACGTTGGAAGTTTTCGTAGGCTAAACAAGTTCAGAGCCCAAGTGTTTGTGGTTCGTTTCAGAGGTTACCAGTGGGAGATGAGGACCAGCAAGAGCTTTCAGGGCTGGCACCTTTAGTGTAGGAGCAATCGCCGGACGTTCGCAATTTCGGTGTTGAGCTCTGGCCAGATTGAGCAGGAGAGGCTGTGTACGTTGGAAGTTTTAGTAGGCTAAACAAGTTCAGAGCCCAAGTGTTTGTGGTTCGTTTGAGAGGTTACCAGTGGGAGATGAGGACCAGCAAGAGCTTTCAGGGCTGGCACCTTTAGTGTAGGAGCACTCGCTGGACGTTCGCAATTTTGGTGTTGAATTTTGGCCAGATTGAGCAGGAGAGGCTGTGTACGTTGGAATTTTTCGTAGGCTAAACAAGTTCAGAGCCCAAGTGTTTGTGGTTCGTTTGAGAGGTTACCAGTGGGAGATGAGGACCAGCAAGTGCTTTCAGGGCTGGCACCTTTAGTGTAGGAGCAATTGCTGGACGTTCGCAATTTCGGTGTTGAGCTCTGGCCAGATTGAGCAGGAGAGGCTGTGTACGTTGGAAGTTTTAGTAGGCTAAACAAGTTCAGAGCCCAAGTGTTTGTGGTTCGTTTCAGAGGTTACCAGTGGGAGATGAGGACCAGCAAGAGCTTTCAGGGCTGGCACCTTTAGTGTAGGAGCAATCGCTGGACGTTCGCAATTTCGGTGTTGAGCTCTGGCCAGATTGAGCAGGAGAGGCTGTGTACGTTGGAAGTTTTCGTAGGCTAAACAAGTTCAGAGCCCAAGTGTTTGTGGTTCGTTTGAGAGGTTACCAGTGGGAGATGAGGACCAGCAAGAGCTTTCAGGGCTGGCACCTTTAGTGTAGGAGCAATCGCTGGACGTTCGCAATTTCGGTGCTTAATTTTGGCCAGATAGAGCAGGAGACGCTGTGTACGTTGGAAGTTTTAGTAGGTTAAAAAACTTTAGAGCCCAAGTGTTTGTAGTTCGTTTGAGAGGTTACCAGTGGGAGATGAGGACCAGCAAGAGCTTTCAGGGCTGGCACCTTTAGTGTAGGAGCAATCGCCGGACGTTCGCAATTTCGGTGTTGAATTTTGGCCAGATTGAGCAGGAGAGGCTGTGTACGTTGGAAGTTTTAGTAGGCTAAACAAGTTCAGAGCCCAAGTGTTTGTGGTTCGTTTGAGAGGTTACCAGTGGGAGATGAGGACCAGCAAGAGCTTTCAGGGCTGGCACCTTTAGTGTAGGGGCAATCGCTGGACGTTCGCAATTTCGGTGTTGAGCTCTGGCCAGATTGAGCAGGAGAGGCTGCGTATGTTGGAAGTTTTCGTAGGCTAAACAAGTTCAGAGCCCAAGTGTTTGTGGGTCGTTTGAGAGGTTACCAGTGGGAGATGAGGACCAGCAAGAGCTTTCAGGGCTGGCACCTTTAGTGTAGGAGCAATCGCCGGACGTTCGCAATTTCGGTGTTGAATTTTGGCCAGATTGAGCAGGAGAGGCTGTGTACGTTGGAAGTTTTAGTAGGCTAAACAAGTTCAGAGCCCAAGTGTTTGTGGTTCGTTTGAGAGGTTACCAGTGGGAGATGAGGACCAGCAAGAGCTTTCAGGGCTGGCACCTTTAGTGTAGGAGCAATCGCCGGACGTTCGCAATTTCGGTGTTGAATTTTGGCCAGATTGAGCAGGAGAGGCTGTGTACGTTGGAAGTTTTAATAGCCTAAACAAGTTCAGAGCCCAAGTGTTTGTGGTTCGTTTGAGAGGTTACCAGTGGGAGATGAGGACCAGCAAGAGCTTTCAGGGCTGGCACCTTTAGTGTAGGAGCAATCGCTGGACGTTCGCAATTTCGGTGTTGAGCTCCGGCCAGATTGAGCAGGAGAGGCTGTGTACGTTGGAAGTTTTAGTAGGCTAAACAAGTTCAGAGCCCAAGTGTTTGTGGGTCGTTTGGGAGGTTACCAGTGGGAGATGAGGACCAGCAAGAGCTTTCAGGGCTGGCACCTTTAGTGTAGGAGCAATCGCCGGACGTTCGCAATTTCGGTGTTGAATTTTGGACACATTGAGCAGGAGAGGCTGTGTACGTTGGAAGTTTTAATAGCCTAAACAAGTTCAGAGCCCAAGTGTTTGTGGTTCATTTCAGAGGTTACCAGTGGGAGATGAGGACCAGCAAGAGCTTTCAGGGCTGGCACCTTTAGTGTAGGAGCAATTGCCGGACGTTCGCAATTTTGGTGTTGAATTTTGGCCAGATTGAGCAGGAGAGGCTGTGTACGTTGGAAGTTTTCGTAGGCTAAACAAGTTCAGAGCCCAAGTGTTTGTGGTTCGTTTGAGAGGTTACCAGTGGGAGATGAGGACCAGCAAGAGCTTTCAGGGCTGGCACCTTTAGTGTAGGAGCAATCGCTGGACGTTCGCAATTTCGGTGTTGAGCTCTGGCCAGATTGAGCAGGAGAGGGAGTGTACGTTGGAAGTTTTAGTAGGCTAAACAAGTTCAGAGCCCAAGTGTTTGTGGTTCGTTTCAGAGGTTACCAGTGGGAGATGAGGACCAGCAAGTGCTTTCAGGGCTGGCACCTTTAGTGTAGGAGCAATCGCTGGACGTTCGCAATTTCGGTGTTGAGCTCTGGCCAGATTGAGCAGGAGAGGCTGTGTACGTTGGAAGTTTTAGTAGGCTAAACAAGTTCAGAGCCCAAGTGTTTGTGGTTCGTTTCAGAGGTTACCAGTGGGAGATGAGGACCAGCAAGAGCTTTCAGGGCTGGCACCTTTAGTGTAGGGGCAATCGCTGGACGTTCGCAATTTCGGTGTTGAGCTCTGGCCAGATTGAGCAGGAGAGGCTGTGTACGTTGGAAGTTTTCGTAGGCTAAACAAGTTCAGAGCCCAAGTGTTTGTGGTTCGTTTCAGAGGTTACCAGTGGGAGATGAGGACCAGCAAGAGCTTTCAGGGCTGGCACCTTTAGTGTAGGAGCAATCGCCGGACGTTCGCAATTTCGGTGTTGAATTTTGGCCAGATTGAGCAGGAGAGGCTGTGTACGTTGGAAGTTTTAGTAGGCTAAACAAGTTCAGAGCCCAAGTGTTTGTGGTTCGTTTGAGAGGTTACCAGTGGGAGATGAGGACCAGCAAGAGCTTTCAGGGCTGGCACCTTTAGTGTAGGAGCACTCGCTGGACGTTCGCAATTTTGGTGTTGAATTTTGGCCAGATTGAGCAGGAGAGGCTGTGTACGTTGGAATTTTTCGTAGGCTAAACAAGTTCAGAGCCCAAGTGTTTGTGGTTCGTTTGAGAGGTTACCAGTGGGAGATGAGGACCAGCAAGTGCTTTCAGGGCTGGCACCTTTAGTGTAGGAGCAATTGCTGGACGTTCGCAATTTCGGTGTTGAGCTCTGGCCAGATTGAGCAGGAGAGGCTGTGTACGTTGGAAGTTTTAGTAGGCTAAACAAGTTCAGAGCCCAAGTGTTTGTGGTTCGTTTCAGAGGTTACCAGTGGGAGATGAGGACCAGCAAGAGCTTTCAGGGCTGGCACCTTTAGTGTAGGAGCAATCGCTGGACGTTCGCAATTTCGGTGTTGAGCTCTGGCCAGATTGAGCAGGAGAGGCTGTGTACGTTGGAAGTTTTAGTAGGCTAAACAAGTTCAGAGCCCAAGTGTTTGTGGTTCGTTTGAGAGGTTACCAGTGGGAGATGAGGACCAGCAAGAGCTTTCAGGGCTGGCACCTTTAGTGTAGGAGCAATCGCTGGACGTTCGCAATTTCGGTGCTTAATTTTGGCCAGATAGAGCAGGAGACGCTGTGTACGTTGGAAGTTTTAGTAGGTTAAAAAACTTTAGAGCCCAAGTGTTTGTAGTTCGTTTGAGAGGTTACCAGTGGGAGATGAGGACCAGCAAGAGCTTTCAGGGCTGGCACCTTTAGTGTAGGAGCAATCGCCGGACGTTCGCAATTTCGGTGTTGAATTTTGGCCAGATTGAGCAGGAGAGGCTGTGTACGTTGGAAGTTTTAGTAGGCTAAACAAGTTCAGAGCCCAAGTGTTTGTGGTTCGTTTGAGAGGTTACCAGTGGGAGATGAGGACCAGCAAGAGCTTTCAGGGCTGGCACCTTTAGTGTAGGGGCAATCGCTGGACGTTCGCAATTTCGGTGTTGAGCTCTGGCCAGATTGAGCAGGAGAGGCTGCGTATGTTGGAAGTTTTCGTAGGCTAAACAAGTTCAGAGCCCAAGTGTTTGTGGGTCGTTTGAGAGGTTACCAGTGGGAGATGAGGACCAGCAAGAGCTTTCAGGGCTGGCACCTTTAGTGTAGGAGCAATCGCCGGACGTTCGCAATTTCGGTGTTGAATTTTGGCCAGATTGAGCAGGAGAGGCTGTGTACGTTGGAAGTTTTAGTAGGCTAAACAAGTTCAGAGCCCAAGTGTTTGTGGTTCGTTTGAGAGGTTACCAGTGGGAGATGAGGACCAGCAAGAGCTTTCAGGGCTGGCACCTTTAGTGTAGGAGCAATCGCCGGACGTTCGCAATTTCGGTGTTGAATTTTGGCCAGATTGAGCAGGAGAGGCTGTGTACGTTGGAAGTTTTAATAGCCTAAACAAGTTCAGAGTCCAAGTGTTTGTGGTTCGTTTGAGAGGTTACCAGTGGGAGATGAGGACCAGCAAGAGCTTTCAGGGCTGGCACCTTTAGTGTAGGAGCAATCGCTGGACGTTCGCAATTTTGGTGTTGAATTTTGGCCAGATTGAGCAGGAGAGGCTGTGTACGTTGGAAGTTTTAGTAGGCTAAACAAGTTCAGAGCCCAAGTGTTTGTGGTTCGTTTGAGAGGTTACCAGTGGGAGATGAGGACCAGCAAGAGCTTTCAGGGCTGGCACCTTTAGTGTAGGAGCAATCGCTGGACGTTCGCAATTTTGGTGTTGAATTTTGGCCAGATTGAGCAGGAGAGGCTGTGTACGTTGGAAGTTTTCGTAGGCTAAACAAGTTCAGAGCCCAAGTGTTTGTGGTACGTTTGAGAGGTTACCAGTGGGAGATGAGGACCAGCAAGAGCTTTCAGGGCTGGCACCTTTAGTGTAGGAGCAATCGCTGGACGTTCGCAATTTCGGTGTTGAGCTCTGGCCAGATTGAGCAGGAGAGGGAGTGTACGTTGGAAGTTTTAATAGCCTAAACAAGTTCAGAGCCCAAGTGTTTGTGGTTCGTTTGAGAGGTTACCAGTGGGAGATGAGGACCAGCAAGAGCTTTCAGGGCTGGCACCTTTAGTGTAGGAGCAATCGCCGGACGTTCGCAATTTCGGTGTTGAGCTCTGGCCAGATTGAGCAGGAGAGGCTGTGTACGTTGGAAGTTTTAGTAGGCTAAACAAGTTCAGAGCCCAAGTGTTTGTGGTTCGTTTGAGAGGTTACCAGTGGGAGATGAGGACCAGCAAGAGCTTTCAGGGCTGGCACCTTTAGTGTAGGAGCAATCGCTGGACGTTCGCAATTTCGGTGTTGAATTTTGGCCAGATTGAGCAGGAGAGGCTGTGTACGTTGGAAGTTTTCGTAGGCTAAACAAGTTCAGAGCCCAAGTGTTTGTGGTTCGTTTGAGAGGTTACCAGTGGGAGATGAGGACCAGCAAGAGCTTTCAGGGCTGGCACCTTTAGTGTAGGAGCAATCGCTGGACGTTCACAATTTCGGTGTTGAGCTCTGGCCAGATTGAGCAGGAGAGGCTGTATACGTTGGAAGTTTTAGTAGCCTAAACAAGTTCAGAGCCCACGTGTTTGTGGTTCATTTGAGAGGTTACCAGTGGGAGATGAGGACCAGCAAGAGCTTTCAGGCCTGGCACCTTTAGTGTAGGAGCAATCGCTGGACGTTCGCAATTTCGGTGTTGAATTTTGTCCAGATTGAGCAGGAGAGGCTGTGTACGTTGGAAGTTTTTAGTAGGCTAAACAAGTTCAGAGCCCAAGTGTTTGTGGTTCGTTTGAGAGGTTACCAGTGGGAGATGAGGACCAGCAAGAGCTTTCAGGGCTGGCACCTTTAGTGTAGGAGCAATCGCTGGACGTTCACAAATTCGGTGCTGAATTTTGGCCAGGTTGAGCAGGAGAGGCTGTGTACGTTGGAAGTTTTAGCAGGCTAAACAAGTTCAGAGCCCAAGTGTTTGTGGTTCGTTTGAGAGGTTACCAGTGGGAGATGAGGACCAGCAAGAGCTTTCAGGGCTGGCACCTTTAGTGTAGGAGCAATTGCCGGACGTTCGCAATTTTGGTGTTTGAATTTTGGCCAGATTGAGCAGGAGAGGGAGTGTACGTTGGAAGTTTTCGTAGGCTAAACAAGTTCAGAGCCCAAGTGTTTGTGGTTCGTTTGAGAGGTTACCAGTGGGAGATGAGGACCAGCAAGTGCTTTCAGGGCTGGCACCTTTAGTGTAGGAGCAATCGCTGGACGTTCGCAATTTCGGTGTTGAGCTCTGGCCAGATTGAGCAGGAGAGGCTGTGTACGTTGGAAGTTTTCGTAGGCTAAACAAGTTCAGAGCCCAAGTGTTTGTGGTTCGTTTGAGAGGTTACCAGTGGGAGATGAGGACCAGCAAGAGCTTTCAGGGCTGGCACCTTTAGTGTAGGGGCAATCGCTGGACGTTCGCAATTTCGGTGTTGCGCTCTGGCCAGATTGAGCAGGAGAGGCTGTGTACGTTGGAAGTTTTCGTAGGCTAAACAAGCTCAGAGCCCAAGTGTTTGTGGTTCGTTTCAGAGGTTACCAGTGGGAGATGAGGACCAGCAAGAGCTTTCAGGGCTGGCACCTTTAGTGTAGGAGCAATCGCCGGACGTTCGCAATTTCGGTGTTGAGCTCTGGCCAGATTGAGCAGGAGAGGCTGTGTACGTTGGAAGTTTTAGTAGGCTAAACAAGTTCAGAGCCCAAGTGTTTGTGGTTCGTTTGAGAGGTTACCAGTGGGAGATGAGGACCAGCAAGAGCTTTCAGGGCTGGCACCTTTAGTGTAGGAGCAATCGCTGGACGTTCGCAATTTTGGTGTTGAATTTTGGCCAGATTGAGCAGGAGAGGCTGTGTACGTTGGAAGTTTTCGTAGGCTAAACAAGTTCAGAGCCCAAGTGTTTGTGGTTCGTTTGAGAGGTTACCAGTGGGAGATGAGGACCAGCAAGAGCTTTCAGGGCTGGCACCTTTAGTGTAGGAGCAATCGCTGGACGTTCGCAATTTTGGTGTTGAATTTTGGCCAGATTGAGCAGGAGAGGCTGTGTACGTTGGAATTTTTCGTAGGCTAAACAAGTTCAGAGCCCAAGTGTTTGTGGTTCGTTTGAGAGGTTACCAGTGGGAGATGAGGACCAGCAAGTGCTTTCAGGGCTGGCACCTTTAGTGTAGGAGCAATTGCTGGACGTTCGCAATTTTGGTGTTGAATTTTGGCCAGATTGAGCAGGAGAGGCTGTGTACGTTGGAAGTTTTAGTAGGCTAAACAAGTTCAGAGCCCAAGTGTTTGTGGTTCGTTTCAGAGGTTACCAGTGGGAGATGAGGACCAGCAAGAGCTTTCAGGGCTGGCACCTTTAGTGTAGGAGCAATCGCTGGACGTTCGCAATTTCGGTGTTGAGCTCTGGCCAGATTGAGCAGGAGAGGCTGTGTACGTTGGAAGTTTTATTAGGCTAAACAAGTTCAGAGCCCAAGTGTTTGTGGTTCGTTTGAGAGGTTACCAGTGGGAGATGAGGACCAGCAAGAGCTTTCAGGGCTGGCACCTTTAGTGTAGGAGCAATCGCTGGACGTTCGCAATTTCGGTGCTTAATTTTGGCCAGATAGAGCAGGAGACGCTGTGTACGTTGGAAGTTTTAGTAGGTTAAAAAAGTTTAGAGCCCAAGTGTTTGTAGTTCGTTTGAGAGGTTACCAGTGGGAGATGAGGACCAGCAAGAGCTTTCAGGGCTGGCACCTTTAGTGTAGGAGCAATCGCCGGACGTTCGCAATTTCGGTGTTGAATTTTGGCCAGATTGAGCAGGAGAGGCTGTGTACGTTGGAAGTTTTAGTAGGCTAAACAAGTTCAGAGCCCAAGTGTTTGTGGTTCGTTTGAGAGGTTACCAGTGGGAGATGAGGACCAGCAAGAGCTTTCAGGGCTGGCACCTTTAGTGTAGGGGCAATCGCTGGACGTTCGCAATTTCGGTGTTGAGCTCTGGCCAGATTGAGCAGGAGAGGCTGTGTACGTTGGAAGTTTTCGTAGGCTAAACAAGTTCAGAGCCCAAGTGTTTGGTTCGTTTGAGAGGTTACCAGTGGGAGATGAGGACCAGCAAGAGCTTTCAGGGCTGGCACCTTTAGTGTAGGAGCAAACGCCGGACGTTCGCAATTTCGGTGCTGAATTTTGGCCAGATTGAGCAGGAGAGGCTGTGTACGTTGGAAGTTTTAGTAGGCTAAACAAGTTCAGAGCCCAAGTGTTTGTGGTTCGTTGAGAGGTTACCAGTGGGAGATGAGGACCAGCAAGAGCTTTCAGGGCTGGCACCTTTAGTGTAGGAGCAATCGCCGGACGTTCGCAATTTCGGTGTTGAATTTTGGCCAGATTGAGCAGGAGAGGCTGTGTACGTTGGAAGCTTTAATAGCCTAAACAAGTTCAGAGCCCAAGTGTTTGTGGTTCGTTTCAGAGGTTACCAGTGGGAGATGAGGACCAGCAAGAGCTTTCAGGGCTGGCACCTTTAGTGTAGGAGCAATCGCTGGACGTTCGCAATTTTGGTGTTGAATTTTGGCCAGATTGAGCAGGAGAGGCTGTGTACGTTGGAAGTTTTCGTAGGCTAAACAAGTTCAGAGCCCAAGTGTTTGTGGTTCGTTTCAGAGGTTACCAGTGGGAGATGAGGACCAGCAAGAGCTTTCAGGGCTGGCACCTTTAGTGTAGGAGCAATCGCTGGTCGTTCGCAATTTTGGTGTTGAATTTTGGCCAGATTGAGCAGGAGAGGCTGTGTACGTTGGAAGTTTTCGTAGGCTAAACAAGTTCAGAGCCCAAGTGTTTGTGGTTCGTTTGAGAGGTTACCAGTGGGAGATGAGGACCAGCAAGTGCTTTCAGGGCTGGCACCTTTAGTGTAGGAGCAATCGCTGGACGTTCGCAATTTCGGTGTTGAGCTCTGGCCAGATTGAGCAGGAGAGGCTGTGTACGTTGGAAGTTTTAGTAGGCTAAACAAGTTCAGAGCCCAAGTGTTTGTGGTTCGTTTCAGAGGTTACCAGTGGGAGATGAGGACCAGCAAGAGCTTTCAGGGCTGGCACCTTTAGTGTAGGGGCAATCGCTGGACGTTCGCAATTTCGGTGTTGAGCTCTGGCCAGATTGAGCAGGAGAGGCTGTGTACGTTGGAAGTTTTCGTAGGCTAAACAAGTTCAGAGCCCAAGTGTTTGTGGTTCGTTTCAGAGGTTACCAGTGGGAGATGAGGACCAGCAAGAGCTTTCAGGGCTGGCACCTTTAGTGTAGGAGCAATCGCTGGACGTTCCCATTTTCGGTGTTGAGCTCTGGCCAGATTGAGCAGGAGAGGCTGTGTACGTTGGAAGTTTTAGTAGGCTAAACAAGTTCAGAGCCCAAGTGTTTGTGGTTCGTTTCAGAGGTTACCAGTGGGAGATGAGGACCAGCAACAGCTTTCAGGGCTGGCACCTTTAGTGTAGGAGCAATCGCTGGACGTTCGCAATTTTGGTGTTGAATTTTGGCCAGATTGAGCAGGAGAGGCTGTGTACGTTGGAAGTTTTCGTAGGCTAAACAAGTTCAGAGCCAAGTGTTTGTGGTTCGTTTGAGAGGTTACCAGTGGGAGATGAGGACCAGCAAGAGCTTTCAGGGCTGGCACCTTTAGTGTAGGAGCAATCGCTGGACGTTCGCAATTTCGGTGCTGAATTTTGGCCAGATAGAGCAGGAGACGCTGTGTACGTTGGAAGTTTTAGTAGGTTAAAAAACTTTAGAGCCCAAGTGTTTGTAGTTCGTTTGAGAGGTTACCAGTGGGAGATGAGGACCAGCAAGAGCTTTCAGGGCTGGCACCTTTAGTGTAGGAGCAATCGCCGGACGTTCGCAATTTCGGTGTTGAATTTTTGGCCAGATTGAGCAGGAGAGGCTGTGTACGTTGGAAGTTTTAGTAGGCTAAACAAGTTCAGAGCCCAAGTGTTTGTCGTTCGTTTGAGAGGTTACCAGTGGGAGATGAGGACCAGCAAGAGCTTTCAGGGCTGGCACCTTTAGTGTAGGGGCAATCGCTGGACGTTCGCAATTTCGGTGTTGAGCTCTGGCCAGATTGAGCAGGAGAGGCTGCGTACGTTGGAAGTTTTCGTAGGCTAAACAAGTTCAGAGCCCAAGTGTTTGTGGGTCCTTTGAGAGGTTACCAGTGGGAGATGAGGACCAGCAAGAGCTTTCAGGGCTGGCACCTTTAGTGTAGGAGCAATCGCCGGACGTTCGCAATTTCGGTGCTGAATTTTGGCCAGATTGAGCAGGAGAGGCTGTGTACGTTGGAAGTTTTAGTAGGCTAAACAAGTTCAGAGCCCAAGTGTTTGTGGTTCGTTTCAGAGGTTACCAGTGGGAGATGAGGACCAGCAAGAGCTTTCAGGGCTGGCACCTTTAGTGTAGGAGCAATCGCCGGACGTTCGCAATTTCGGTGTTGAATTTTGGCCAGATTGAGCAGGAGAGGCTGTGTACGTTGGAAGTTTTAATAGCCTAAACAAGTTCAGAGTCCAAGTGTTTGTGGTTCGTTTGAGAGGTTACCAGTGGGAGATGAGGACCAGCAAGAGCTTTCAGGGCTGGCACCTTTAGTGTAGGAGCAATCGCTGGACGTTCGCAATTTTGGTGTTGAATTTTGGCCAGATTGAGCAGGAGAGGCTGTGTACGTTGGAAGTTTTAGTAGCCTAAACAAGTTCAGAGCCCAAGTGTTTGTGGTTCGTTTGAGAGGTTACCAGTGGGAGATGAGGACCAGCAAGAGCTTTCAGGGCTGGCACCTTTAGTGTAGGAGCAATCGCTGGACGTTCGCAATTTTGGTGTTGAATTTTGGCCAGATTGAGCAGGAGAGGCTGTGTACGTTGGAAGTTTTCGTAGGCTAAACAAGTTCAGAGCCCAAGTGTTTGTGGTACGTTTGAGAGGTTACCAGTGGGAGATGAGGACCAGCAAGAGCTTTCAGGGCTGGCACCTTTAGTGTAGGAGCAATCGCTGGACGTTCGCAATTTCGGTGTTGAGCTCTGGCCAGATTGAGCAGGAGAGGGAGTGTACGTTGGAAGTTTTAATAGCCTAAACAAGTTCAGAGCCCAAGTGTTTGTGGTTCGTTTGAGAGGTTACCAGTGGGAGATGAGGACCAGCAAGAGCTTTCAGGGCTGGCACCTTTAGTGTAGGAGCAATCGCCGGACGTTCGCAATTTCGGTGTTGAGCTCTGGCCAGATTGAGCAGGAGAGGCTGTGTACGTTGGAAGTTTTAGTAGGCTAAACAAGTTCAGAGCCCAAGTGTTTGTGGTTCGTTTCAGAGGTTACCAGTGGGAGATGAGGACCAGCAAGAGCTTTCAGGGCTGGCACCTTTAGTGTAGGAGCAATCGCTGGACGTTCGCAATTTCGGTGTTGAATTTTGGCCAGATTGAGCAGGAGAGGCTGTGTACGTTGGAAGTTTTAGTAGGCTAAACAAGTTCAGAGCCCAAGTGTTTGTGGTTCGTTTGAGAGGTTACCAGTGGGAGATGAGGACCAGCAAGAGCTTTCAGGGCTGGCACCTTTAGTGTAGGAGCAATCGCTGGACGTTCACAATTTCGGTGCTTAATTTTGGCCAGATAGAGCAGGAGAGGCTGTGTACGTTGGAAGTTTTAGCAGGCTAAACAAGTTCAGAGCCCAAGTGTTTGTGGTTCGTTTGAGAGGTTACCAGTGGGAGATGAGGACCAGCAACAGCTTTCAGGGCTGGCACCTTTAGTTGTAGGAGCAATTGCTGGACGTTCGCAATTTCGGTGTTGAGCTCTGGCCAGATTGAGCAGGAGAGGCTGTGTACGTTGGAAGTTTCAGTAGGTTAAACAAGTTCAGAGCCCAAGTGTTTGTGGTTCGTTTGAGAGGTTACCAGTGGGAGATGAGGACCAGCAAGAGCTTTCAGGGCTGGCACCTTTAGTGTAGGAGCAATCACCGGACGTTCGCAATTTCGGTGTTGAATTTTGGCCAGATTGAGCAGGAGAGGCTGTGTACGTTGGAAGTTTTAGTAGGCTAAACAAGTTCACAGGCCAAGTGTTTGTGGTTCGTTTGAGAGGTTACCAGTGGGAGATGAGGACCAGCAAGAGCTTTCAGGGCTGGCACCTTTAGTGTAGGAGCAATCGCTGGACGTTCGCAACTTCGGTGTTGAGCTCTGGCCAGATTGAGCAGGAGAGGCTGTGTACGTTGGAAGTTTTAGTAGGCTAAACAAGTTCAGAGCCCAAGTGTTTGTGGTTCGTTTGAGAGGTTACCAGTGGGAGATGAGGACCAGCAAGTGCTTTCAGGGCTGGCACCTTTAGTGTAGGAGCAATCGCTGGACGTTCGCAATTTCATTGCTGAATTTTGGCCAGATTGAGCAGGAGAGGCTGTGTACGTTGGAAGTTTTAGTAGGCTAAACAAGTTCAGAGCCCAAGTGTTTGTGGTTCGTTTGAGAGGTTACCAGTGGGAAATGAGGACCAGCAAGAGCTTTCAGGGCTGGCACCTTTAGTGTAGGAGCAATCGCCGGACGTTCGCAATTTCGGTGTTGAGCTCTGGCCAGATTGAGCAGGAGAGGCTGTGTACGTTGGAAGTTTTAGTAGGCTAAACAAGTTCAGAGCCCAAGTGTTTGTGGTTCGTTTGAGAGGTTACCAGTGGGAGATGAGGACCAGCAACAGCTTTCAGGGCTGGCACCTTTAGTGTAGGAGCAATCGCTGGACGTTCGCAATTTCAGTGTTGAGCTCTGGCCAGATTGAGCAGGAGAGGCTGTGTACGTTGGAAGTTTTAGTAGGCTAAACAAGTTCAGAGCCCAAGTGTTTGTGGTTCGTTTCAGAGGTTACCAGTGGGAGATGAGGACCAGCAAGAGCTTTCAGGGCTGGCACCTTTAGTGTAGGAGCAATCGCTGGACGTTCGCAATTTCGGTGTTGAGCTCTGGCCAGATTGAGCAGGAGAGGCTGTGTACGTTGGAAGTTTTCGTAGGCTAAACAAGTTCAGAGCCCAAGTGTTTGTGGTTCGTTTGAGAGGTTACCAGTGGGAGATGAGGACCAGCAAGAGCTTTCAGGGCTGGCACCTTTAGTGTAGGAGCAATCGCTGGACGTTCGCAATTTCGGTGCTGAATTTTGGCCAGATTGAGCAGGAGACGCTGTGTACGTTGGAAGTTTTAGTAGGTTAAAAAAGTTTAGAGCCCAAGTGTTTGTAGTTCGTTTGAGAGGTTACCAGTGGGAGATGAGGACCAGCAAGAGCTTTCAGGGCTGGCACCTTTAGTGTAGGAGCAATCGCCGGACGTTCGCAATTTCGGTGTTGAGCTCTGGCCAGATTGAGCAGGAGAGGCTGTGTACGTTGGAAGTTTTCGTAGGCTAAACAAGTTCAGAGCCCAAGTGTTTGTGGGTCGTTTGAGAGGTTACCAGTGGGAGATGAGGACCAGCAAGAGCTTTCAGGGCTGGCACCTTTAGTGTAGGAGCAATCGCCGGACGTTCGCAATTTCGGTGCTGAATTTTGGCCAGATTGAGCAGGAGAGGCTGTGTACGTTGGAAGTTTTCGTAGGCTAAACAAGTTCAGAGCCCAAGTGTTTGTGGTTCGTTTGAGAGGTTACCAGTGGGAGATGAGGACCAGCAAGAGCTTTCAGGA
>NW_026776590.1:0-79560 GCF_030936135.1 Gavia stellata | reverse complement strand
TCTTTCAGGGCTGGCACCTTTAGTGTAGGAGCAATCTCTGGAACGTTCGCAATTTCGGTGTTGAGCTCATGGCCAGATTGAGCAGGACAGGCTGTGTACGTTGAAGTTTTAGTAGGCTAAACAAGTTCAGAGGCCAAGTGTTTGTGGTTCGTTTGAGAGGTTACCAGTGGGAGATGAGACAGCAAGAGCTTTCAGGGCTGGCACCTTTAGTGTAGGAGCAATCGCTGGACGTCGCAATTTCGGTTGTTGAGCTCTGGCCAGATTGAGCAGGACAGGCTGTGTACGTTGGAAGTTTTAGTAGCTAAACAAGTTCAGAGGCCAAGTGTTTGAGGTTCGTTTGAGAGGTCTACCAGTGGGAGATGAGGAGCCAGCAAGAGCTTTCAGGGCTGGCACCTTTAGTGTAGGAGCAATTGCTGGACATTCGCAATTTCGGTGTTGAGCTCTGGCCAGATTGAGCAGGACAGGCTGTGTACGTTGGAAGTTTTAGTAGGCTAAACAAGTTCAGAGCCCAAGTGTTTGTGGTTCGTTGAGAGGTTACCAGTGGGAGATGAGGACCAGCAAGAGCTTTCAGGGCTGGCACCTTTACTGTAAGAGCAATTGCTGGACGTTCGCAATTTCGGTGTGAGCTCTGGCCAGATTGAGCAGGAGAGGAGTGTACGTTGGAAGTTTAGTAGCCTAAACAAGTTCAGAGGCCAAGTGTTTGAGGTTCGTTTGAGAGGTTACCAGTGGAGATGAGGACCAGCAAGAGCTTTCAGGGCTGGCACGTTTAGTGTAGGAGCAATCGCTGGACGTTCGCAATTTCGGTGTTGAGCTCTGGCCAGATTGAGCAGGACAGGCTGTGTACGTTGGAAGTTTTAGTAGGCTAACAAGTTCAGAGGCCAAGTGTTTGTGGTTCGTTTGAGAGGTTACCAGTGGGAGATGAGGACCAGCAAGAGCTTTCAGGGCTGGCACCTTTAGTGTAGGAGCAATCGCTGGACGTTCGCAATTTCGGTGTTGAGCTCTGGCCAGATTGAGCAGGACAGGCTGTGTACGTTGGAAGTTTTAGTAGGCTAAACAAGTTCAGAGGCCAAGTGTTTGTGGTTCGTTTGAGAGGTTACCAGTGGGAGATGAGGACCAGCAAGAGCTTTCAGGGCTGGCACGTTTACTGTAGGAGCAATCGCTGGACGTTCGCAATTTCGGTGTTGAGCTCTGGCCAGATTGAGCAACAGAAGCTGTGTATGTTGGCAGTTTTAGTAGACTAAACAAGTTCAGACCCCAAGGTTGTGACTCGTTTGAGAGGTTACCAGTGGGAGATGAGGACGCACAAGAGCTTTCAGGGCTGGCACCTTTAGTGTAGGAGGCAATCGCTGGACGTTCGCAATTTCGGTGTTGAGCTCTGGCCAGATTGAGCAGGAGAGGCTGTGTACGTTGGAAGTTTTAGTAGGCTAAACAAGTTCAGAGCCCAAGAGTTTGTGGTTCGTTTGAGAGGTTACCAGTGGGAGATGAGGACCAGCAAGAGCTTTCAGGGCTGGCACCTTTAGTGTAGGAGCAATCGCTGGACGTTCGCAATTTCGGTGTTGAGCTCTGGCCAGGATTGAGCAGGAGAGGCCTGTGTACGTTGGAAGTTTTAGTAGGCTAAACAAGTTCAGAGGCCAAGTGTTTGTGTTCGTTTGAGAGGTTACCAGTGGGAGATGAGGACCAGCAAGAGCTTTCAGGGCTGGCACCTTTAGTGTAGGAGCAATTGCTGGACGTTCGCAATTTCGGTGTTGAGCTCTGGCCAGATTGAGCAGGAGAGGCTGTGTACGTTGAAGTTTTAGTAGCCTAAACAAGTTCAGAGGCCAAGTGTTGAGGTTCGTTTGAGAGGTTACCAGTGGGAGATGAGGACCAGCAAGAGCTTTCAGGGCTGGCACCTTTAGTGTAGGAGCAATCGCTAGCGATTTCGGTGTTGAACTCCTGGCCAGATTGAGCATGAGAGGGAGTGTAACGTTGGAAGTTTTAGTAGGCTAAACAAGTTCAGAGGCCAAGTGTTTCTGGTTCGTTTGAGAGGTTACCAGTGGAGATGAGGACCAGCAAGAGCTTTCAGGGCTGCCACCTTTAGTGTAGGAGCAATCCCTGGACGTTCGCAATTTCGGTGTTGAGCTCTGGCCAGATTGAGCAGCAGAGGCTGTGTATGTGGCAGTTTTAGTAGCCTAAACAAGTTCAGAGCCCAAGTGTTTGTGACTCGTTTGAGAGGTTACCAGTGGGAGATGAGGACCAGCAAGAGCTTTCACGGCTGGCACCTTTAGTGTAGGAGCAATCGCTGGATGTTAGTAATTTCGGTGTTGAGCTCTGGCCAGATTGAGCAGGACAGGCTGTGTACGTTGGAAGTTTTAGTAGGGTAAACAAGTTCAGTAGGCCAAGTGTTGTGGTTCGTTTGAGAGGTTACCAGTGGGAGATGAGGACCAGCAAGAGCTTTCAGGGCTGGCACCTTTAGTGTAGGAGCAATCCCTGGACGTTCGCAATTTCGGTGTTGAGCTCTGGCCAGATTGAGCAGGAGAGGCTGTGTACATTGGAAGTTTTAGTAGGCTAAACAAGTTCAGAGGCCAAGTGTTTGTGGTTCGTTTGAGAGGTTACCAGTGGGGAGATGAGGACCAGCAAGAGCTTTCAGGGCTGGCACCTTACTGTAGGAGCAATCGCTTGACGTTCGCAATTTCGGTGTTGAGCTCTGGGCCAGATTGAGCAGGAGAGGCTGTGTACGTTGGAAGTTTTAGTAGGCTAAACAAGTCAGAGGCCAAGTGTTTGTGGTTCGTTTGAGAGGTTACCAGTGGGAGATGAGGACCAGCAAGAGCTTTCAGGGCTGGCACCTTTAGTGTAGGAGCAATCGCTGGACGTTCGCAATTTCGGTGTTGAGCTCTGGCCAGATTGAGCAGGAGAGGGAGTGTACGTTGGAAGTTTTAGTAGGCATAACAAGTTCAGAGGCCAAGTGTTTGTGGTTCGTTTGAGAGGTTACCAGTGGAGATGAGGACCAGCAAGAGCTTTCAGGGCTGGCACGTTTACTGTAGAGCAATCGCTGGACGTTCGCAATTCGGTGTTGAGCTCTGGCCAGATTGAGCAGGACAGGCTGTGTACGTTGGCAGTTTAGTAGGGCTAACAAGTTCAGAGCCCAAGTGTTTGTGGTTCGTTTGAGAGGTTACCAGTGGGAGATGAGGACCAGCAAGAGCTTTCAGGGCTGGCACCTTTACTGTAGGAGCAATTGCTGGACGTTCGCAATTTCGGTGTTGAGCTCTGGCCAGATTGAGCAGGAGAGGGAGTGTACGTTGGAAGTTTAGTAGCCTAAACAAGTTCAGAGGCCAAGTGTTTGAGGTTCGTTTGAGAGGTTACCAGTGGGAGATGAGGACCAGCAAGAGCTTTCAGGGCTGGCACCTTTAGTGTAGGAGCAATCGCTGGACGTTCGCAATTTCGGTGTTGAGCTCTGGCCAGATTGAGCAGGACAGGCTGTGTACGTTGGAAGTTTTAGTAGGCTAAACAAGTTCAGAGGCCAAGTGTTTGTGGTTCGTTGAGAGGTTACCAGTGGAGATGAGGACCAGCAAGAGCTTTCAGGGCTGGCACCTTTAGTGTAGGAGCAATCGCTGGACGTTCGCAATTTCGGTGTTGAGCTCTGGCCAGATTGAGCATGAGAGGCTGTGTACGTTGGAAGTTTTAGTAGGCTAAACAAGTTCAGAGGCCAAGTGTTTGAGGTTCGTTTGAGAGGTTACCAGTGGGAGATGAGGACCAGCAAGAGCTTTCAGGGCTGGCACCTTTAGTGTAGGAGCAATTGCTGGACATTCGCAATTTCGGTGTTGAGCTCTGGCCAGATTGAGCAGGAGAGGCTGTGTACGTTGGAAGTTTTAGTAGGCTAAACAAGTTCAGAGCCCAAGTGTTTGTGGTTCGTTTGAGAGGTTACCAGTGGGAGATGAGGACCAGCAAGAGCTTTCAGGGCTGGCACCTTTACTGTAAGAGCAATTGCTGGGACGTTCGCAATTTCGGTGTTGAAGCTCCTGGCCAGATTGAGCAGGAGAGGCTGTGTACGTTGGAAGTTTTAGTAGCCTAAACAAGTTCAGAGGCCCAAGTGTTTGAGGTTCGTTTGAGAGGTTACCAGTGGGAGATGAGGACCAGCAAGAGCTTTCAGGGCTGGCACCTTTACTGCAGGAGCAATTGCTGGACGTTCGCAATTTCCGTGTTGAGCTCTGGCCAGATTGAGCAGGACAGGCTGTGTACGTTGGAAGTTTTAGTAGGCTAAACAAGTTCAGAGCCCAAGTGTTTGTGGTTCGTTTGAGAGGTTACCAGTGGGAGATGAGGACCAGCAAGAGCTTTCAGGCTGGCACCTTTACTGTAGGAGCAATTGCTGGACGTTCGCAATTTCGGTGTTGAGCTCTGGCCAGATTGAGCAGGAGAGGGAGTGTACGTTGGAAGTTTTAGTAGCCTAAACAAGTTCAGAGGCCATGTGTTTGAGGTTCGTTTGAGAGGTTACCAGTGGGAGATGAGGACCAGCAAGAGCTTTCAGGGCTGGCACGTTTAGTGTAGGAGCAATCGCTGGACGTTCGCAATTCGGTGTTGAGCTCTGGCCAGATTGAGCAGGACAGGCTGTGTACGTTGGAAGTTTTAGTAGGCTAAACAAGTTCAGAGGCCAAGTGTTTGTGGTTCGTTTGAGAGGTTACCAGTGGGAGATGAGGACCAGCAAGAGCTTTCAGGGCTGGCACCTTTACTGTAGGAGCAATCGCTGGACGTTCGCAATTTCGGTGTTGCACTCTGGCCAGATTGAGCAGGACAGGCTGTGTACGTTGGAAGTTTTAGTAGGCTAAACAAGTTCAGAGGCCAAGTGTTTGTGGTTCGTTGAGAGGTTACCAGTGGGAGATGAGGACCAGCAAGAGCTTTCAGGGCTGGCACGTTTACTGTAGGAGCAATCCCTGGACGTTCGCAATTTCGGTGTTGAGCTCTGGCCAGATTGAGCAGCAGAGGCTGTGTATGTTGGCAGTTTTAGTAGACTAAACAAGTTCAGACCCCAAGTGTTTGTGACTCGTTTGAGAGGTTACCAGTGGGAGATGAGGACCAGCAAGAGCTTTCAGGGCTGGCACCTTTAGTGTAGGAGCAATCGCTGGACGTTCGACAATTTCGGTGTTGAGCTCTGGCCAGATTGAGCAGGAGAGGCTGTGTACGTTGGAAGTTTTAGTAGGCTAAACAAGTTCAGAGGCCAAGTGTTTGTGGTTCGTTTGAGAGGTTACAGTGGGAGATGAGGACCAGCAAGAGCTTTCAGGGCTGGCACCTTTAGTGTAGGAGCAATCGCTGGACGTTCGCAATTTCGGTGTTGAGCTCTGGCCAGATTGAGCAGGAGAGGCTGTGTACGTTGGAAGTTTTAGTAGGCTAAACAAGTTCAGAGGCCAAGTGTTTGTGGTTCGTTTGAGAGGTTACCAGTGGGAGATGAGGACCAGCAAGAGCTTTCAGGGCTGGCACCTTTAGTGTAGGAGCAATTGCTGGACGTTCGCAATTTCGGTGTTGAGCTCTGGCCAGATTGAGCAGGAGAGGCTGTGTACGTTGGAAGTTTTAGTAGCCTAAACAAGTTCAGAGGCCAAGTGTTTGAGGTTCGTTTGAGAGGTTACCAGTGGAGATGAGGACCAGCAAGAGCTTTCAGGGCTGGCACCTTTAGTGTAGGAGCAATCGCTAGCGATTTCGGTGTTGAACTCTGGCCAGATTGAGCATGAGAGGGAGTGTACGTTGGAAGTTTTAGTAGGCTAACAAGTTCAGAGGCCAAGTGTTTCTGGTTCGTTTGAGAGGTTACCAGTGGGAGATGAGGACAGCAAGAGCTTTCAGGGCTGCCACCTTTAGTGTAGGAGCAATCCCTGGACGTTCGCAATTTCGTGTTGAGCTCTGGCCAGATTGAGCAGCAGAGGCTGTGTATGTTGGCAGTTTTAGTAGCCTAAACAAGTTCAGAGCCCAAGTGTTTGTGACTCGTTTGAGAGGTTACCAGTGGGAGATGAGGACCAGCAAGAGCTTTCACGGCTGGCACCTTTAGTGTAGGAGCAATCGCTGGATGTTAGTAATTTCGGTGTTGAGCTCTGGCCAGATTGAGCAGGACAGGCTGTGTACGTTGGAAGTTTTAGTAGGGTAAACAAGTTCAGAGGCCAAGTGTTTGTGGTTCGTTTGAGAGGTTACCAGTGGGAGATGAGGACCAGCAAGAGCTTTCAGGGCTGGCACCTTTAGTGTAGGAGCAATCCCTGGACGTTCGCAATTTCGGTGTTGAGCTCTGGCCAGATTGAGCAGGAGAGGCTGTGTACATTGGAAGTTTTAGTAGGCTAAACAAGTTCAGAGGCCAAGTGTTTGTGGTTCGTTTGAGAGGTTACCAGTGGGAGATGAGGACCAGCAAGAGCTTTCAGGGCTGGCACCTTTACTGTAGGAGCAATCGCTTGACGTTCGCAATTCGGTGTTGAGCTCTGGCCAGATTGAGCAGGAGAGGCTGTGTACGTTGAAGTTTTAGTAGGCTAAACAAGTTCAGAGGCCAGTGTTTGTGGTTCGTTTGAGAGGTTACCAGTGGGAGATGAGGACCAGCAAGAGCTTTCAGGGCTGGCACCTTTACTGTAGGAGCAATCGCTTGACGTTCGCATTTCGGTGTTGAGCTCTGGCCAGATTGAGCAGGAGAGGGAGTGTACGTTGGAAGTTTTAGTAGGCTAAACAAGTTCAGAGGCCAAGTGTTTGTGGTTCGTTTGAGAGGTTACCAGTGGGAGATGAGGACCAGCAAGAGCTTTCAGGGCTGGCACGTTTACTGTAGGAGCAATCCCTGACGTTCGCAATTTCGGTGTGAGCTCTGGCCTGATTGAGCAGGAGAGGCTGTGTACGTTGGAAGTTTTAGTAGGCTAACCAAGTTCAGAGGCCAAGTGTTTGTGGTTCGTTTGAGAGGTTACCAGTGGGAGATGAGGACCAGCAAGAGCTTTCAGGGCTGGCACCTTTAGTGTAGGAGCAATCGCTGGACGTTCGCAATTTCGGTGTTGAGCTCTGGCCAGATTGAGCAGGAGAGGCTGTGTACGTTGGAAGTTTTAGTAGGCTAAACAAGTTCAGAGCCCAAGTGTTTGTGATTCGTTTGAGAGGTACCAGTGGAGATGAGGACCAGCAAGAGCTTTCAGGGCTGGCACCTTTACTGTAGGAGCAATCTCTGGACGTTCGCAATTTCGGTGTTGAGCTCTGGCCAGATTGAGCAGGAGAGGCTTGTGTACGTTGAAGTTTTAGTAGGCTAAACAAGTTCAGAGCCCAAGTGTTTGAGGTTCGTTTGAGAGGTTACCAGTGGAGATGAGAGACCAGCAAGAGCTTTCAGGGCTGTCACCTTTAGTGTAGGAGCAATCGCTGGACGTTCGCAATTTCGGTGTTGAGCTCTGGCCAGATTGAGCAGGAGAGGCTGTGTACGTTGGAAGTTTTAGTAGGCTAAACAAGTTCAGAGGCCAAGTGTTTGAGGTTCGTTGAGAGGTTACCAGTGGGAGATGAGGACCAGCAAGAGCTTTCAGGGCTGGCACCTTTAGTGTAGGAGCAATCCCTGGACGTTCGCAATTTTGGTGTGGAGCTCTGGCCAGATTGAGCAGGACAGGCTGTGTACGTTGGAAGTTTTAGTAGGCTAAACAAGTTCAGAGGCCAAGTGTTTGAGGTTCGTTTGAGAGGTTACCAGTGGGAGATGAGGACCAGCAAGAGCTTTCAGGGCTGGCACCTTTAGTGTAGGAGCAATCCCTGGACGTTCGCAATTTCGGTGTGAGCTCTGGCCAGATTGAGGCAGGACAGGCTGTGTACGTTGGAAGTTTAGTAGCCTAAACAAGTTCAGAGGCCAAGTGTTTGTGGTTCGTTTGAGAGGTTACCAGTGGGAGATGAGGACCAGCAAGAGCTTTCAGGGCTGGCACCTTTAGTGTAGGAGCAATCGCTGGACGTTCGCAATTTCGGTGTTGAGCTCTGGCCAGATTGAGCAGGAGAGGGCTGTGTACGTTGGAAGTTTTAGTAGGCTAAACAAGTTCAGAGGCCAAGTGTTTGTGGTTCGTTTGAGAGGTTACCAGTGGGAGATGAGGACCAGCAAGAGCTTTCAGGGGCTGGCAACCTTTAGTGTAGGAGCAATCGCTTGACGTTCGCAATTTCGGTGTTGAGCTCTGGCCAGATTGAGCAGGAGAGGCTGTGTACGTTGGAAGTTTTAGTAGGCTAAACAAGTTCAGAGCCCAAGTGTTTGAGGTTCGTTTGAGAGGTTACCAGTGGGAGATGAGGACCAGCAAGAGCTTTCAGGGCTGCCACCTTTAGTGTAGGAGTAATCCCTGGACGTCGCAATTTCGGTGTTGAGCTCTGGCCAGATTGAGCAGGACAGGCTGTGTACGTTGGAAGTTTTAGTAGGCTAAACAAGTTCAGAGTCCAAGTGTTTGTGGTTCGTTTGAGAGGTTACCAGTGGGAGATGAGGACCAGCAAGAGCTTTCAGGGCTGGCACCTTTAGTGTAGGAGCAATCGCTGGACGTTCGCAATTTCGGTGTTGAGCTCTGGCCAGATTGAGCAGGACAGGCTGTGTACGTTGGCAGTTTTAGTAGGCTAACAAGTTCAGAGCCCAAGTGTTTGTGGTTCGTTTGAGAGGTTACCATTGGGAGATGAGGACCAGCAAGAGCTTTCAGGGCTGGCACCTTTAGTGTAGGAGCAATCGCTGACGTTCGCAATTTCGGTGTTGAGCTCTGGCCAGATTGAGCAGGAGAGGCTGTGTACGTTGGAAGTTTTAGTAGGCTAAACAAGTTCAGAGGCCAAGTGTTTGTGGTTCGTTTGAGAGGTTACCAGTGGGAGATGAGGACCAGCAAGAGCTTTCAGGGCTGGCACCTTTAGTGTAGGAGCAATTGCTGGACGTTCGCAATTTCGGTGTTGAGCTCTGGCCAGATTGAGCAGGACAGGCTGTGTACGTTGGAAGTTTAGTAGGCTAAACAAGTTCAGAGGCCAAGTGTTTGTGGTTCGTTTGAGAGGTTACCAGTGGAGATGAGGACCAGCAAGAGCTTTCAGGGCTGGCACCTTTACTGTAAGAGCAATTGCTGGACGTTCGCAATTTCGGTGTTGAGCTCTGGCCAGATTGAGCAGGAGAGGCTGTGTACGTTGGAAGTTTTAGTAGGCTAAACAAGTTCAGAGCCCAAGTGTTTGTGGTTCGTTTGAGAGGTTACCAGTGGGAGATGAGGACCAGCAAGAGCTTTCAGGGCTGGCACCTTTAGTGTAGGAGCAATTGCTGGACGTTCGCAATTTCGGTGTTGAGCTCTGGCCAGATTGAGCAGGAGAGGCTGTGTACGTTGGAAGTTTTAGTAGCCTAAACAAGTTCAGAGGCCAAGTGTTTGAGGTTCGTTTGAGAGGTTACCAGTGGGAGATGAGGACCAGCAAGAGCTTTCAGGGCTGGCACCTTTAGTGTAGGAGCAATCCCTGGACGTTCGCAATTTCGGTGTTGAGCTCTGGCCAGATTGAGCAGGAGAGGCTGTGTACGTTGGAAGTTTTAGTAGGCTAAACAAGTTCAGAGGCCAAGTGTTTGTGGTTCGTTTGAGAGGTTACCAGTGGGAGATGAGGACCAGCAAGAGCTTTCAGGGCTGGCACCTTAGTGTAGGAGCAATCCCTGGACGTTCGCAATTTCGGTGTTGAGCTCTGGCCAGATTGAGCAGGAGAGGCTGTGTACGTTGGAAGTTTTAGTAGCCTAAACAAGTTCAGAGGCCAAGTGTTTGTGGTTCGTTTGAGAGGTTACCAGTGGGAGATGAGGACCAGCAAGAGCTTTCAGGGCTGGCACCTTTAGTGTAGGAGCAATCGCTGGACATTCGCAAATTCGGTGTTGAGCTCTGGCCAGATTGAGCAGGAGAGGGAGTGTACGTTGGAAGTTTTAGTAGGCTAAACAAGTTCAGAGGCCAAGTGTTTGTGTTCGTTTGAGAGGTTACCAGTGGGAGATGAGGACCAGCAAGAGCTTTCAGGGCTGGCACCTTTAGTGTAGGAGCAATCCCTGGACGTTCGCAAAATTTCGGTGTTGAGCTCTGGCCAGATTGAGCAGGACAGGCTGTGTACGTTGGAAGTTTTAGTAGCCTAAACAAGTTCAGAGGCCAAGTGTTTGTGGTTCGTTTGAGAGGTTACCAGTGGGAGATGAGGACCAGCAAGAGCTTTCAGGGCTGGCACCTTTAGTGTAGGAGCAATCGCTTGACGTTCGCAATTTCGGTGTTGAGCTCTGGCCAGATTGAGCAGGAAAGGCTGTGTACGTTGGAAGTTTTAGTAGGCTAAACAAGTTCAGAGGCCAAGTGTTTGAGGTTCGTTTGAGAGGTTACCAGTGGGAGATGAGGACCAGCAAGAGCTTTCAGGGCTGGCACCTTTAGTGTAGGAGCAATCGCTGGACGTTCGCAATTTCGGTGTTGAGCTCTGGCCAGATTGAGCAGGACAGGCTGTGTACGTTGGCAGTTTTAGTAGGCTAAACAAGTTCAGAGGCCAAGTGTTGTGGTTCGTTTGAGAGGTTACCAGTGGGAGATGAGGACCAGCAAGAGCTTTCAGGGCTGGCACCTTTAGTGTAGAGAGCAATCGTTTGACGTTCGCAATTTCGGTGTTGAGCTCTGGCCAGATTGAGCAGGACAGGCTGTGTACGTTGGAAGTTTTAGTAGCCTAAACAAGTTCAGAGGCCAAGTGTTTGAGGTTCGTTTGAGAGGTTACCAGTGGGAGATGAGGACCAGCAAGAGCTTTCAGGGCTGGCACCTTTAGTGTAGGAGCAATCCTGGACGTTCGCAATTTTGGTGTTGAGCTCTGGCCAGATTGAGCAGGACAGCTGTGTACGTTGGAAGTTTTAGTAGGCTAAACAAGTTCAGAGGCCAAGTGTTTGAGGTTCGTTTGAGAGGTTACCAGTGGGAGATGAGGACCAGCAAGAGCTTTCAGGGCTGGCACCTTTAGTGTAGGAGCAATCCCTGGACGTTCGCAATTTCGGTGTTGAGCTCTGGCCAGATTGAGCAGGACAGGCTGTGTACGTTGGAAGTTTTAGTAGCCTAAACAAGTTCAGAGGCCAAGTGTTTGTGGTTCGTTTGAGAGGTTACCAGTGGGAGATGAGGACCAGCAAGAGCTTTCAGGGCTGGCACCTTTAGTGTAGAGCAATCGCTGGACGTTCGCAATTTCGGTGTTGAGCTCTGGCCAGATTGAGCAGGAGAGGCTGTGTACGTTGGAAGTTTTAGTAGGCTAAACAAGTTCAGAGGCCAAGTGTTTGTGGTTCGTTTGAGAGGTTACCAGTGGAGATGAGGACCAGCAAGAGCTTTCAGGGCTGGCACCTTTAGTGTAGGAGCAATCGCTTGACGTTCGCAATTTCGGTGTTGAGCTCTGGCCAGATTGAGCAGGAGAGGCTGTGTACGTTGGAAGTTTTAGTAGGCTAAACAAGTCAGAGCCCAAGTGTTTGAGGTTCGTTTGAGAGGTTACCAGTGGGAGATGAGGACCAGCAAGAGCTTTCAGGGCTGCCACCTTTAGTGTAGGAGTAATCCCTGGACGTTCGCAATTTCGGTGTTGAGCTCTGGCCAGATTGAGCAGGACAGGCTGTGTACGTTGGAAGTTTTAGTAGGCTAAACAAGTTCAGAGGCCAAGTGTTTGTGGTTCGTTTGAGAGGTTACCAGTGGAGATGAGGACCAGCAAGAGCTTTCAGGCTGGCACCTTTAGTGTAGGAGCAATCGCTGGACGTTCGCAATTTCGGTGTTGAGCTCTGGCCAGATTGAGCAGGACAGGCTGTGTACGTTGGCAGTTTTAGTAGGCTAAACAAGTTCAGAGCCCAAGTGTTTGTGGTTCGTTTGAGAGGTTACCAGTGGGAGATGAGGACCAGCAAGAGCTTTCAGGGCTGGCACCTTTAGTGTAGGAGCAATCGCTGGACGTTCGCAATTTCGGTGTTGAGCTCTGGCCAGATTGAGCAGGAGAGGCTGTGTACGTTGGAAGTTTTAGTAGGCTAACAAGTTCAGAGGCCAAGTGTTTTTGGTTCGTTTGAGAGGTTACCAGTGGGAGATGATGCAGGACCCAGCAGAGCTTTCAGGGCTGGCACCTTTAGTGTAGGAGCAATTGCTGGACGTTCGCAATTTCGGTGTTGAGCTCTGGCCAGATTGAGCAGGACAGGCTGTGTACGTTGGAAGTTTTAGTAGGCTAAACAAGTTCAGAGGCCAAGTGTTTGTGGTTCGTTTGAGAGGTTACCAGTGGGAGATGAGGACCAGCAAGAGCTTTCAGGGCTGGCACCTTTACTGTAAGAGCAATTGCTGGACGTTCGCAATTTCGGTGTTGAGCTCTGGCCAGATTGAGCAGGAGAGGCTGTGTACGTTGGAAGTTTTAGTAGGCTAAACAAGTTCAGAGCCCAGTGTTTGTGGTTCGTTTGAGAGGTTACCAGTGGGAGATGAGGACCAGCAAGAGCTTTCAGGCTGGCACCTTAGTGTAGGAGCAATTGCTGGACGTTCGCAATTTCGGTGTTGAGCTCTGGCCAGATTGAGCAGGAGAGGCTGTGTACGTTGGAAGTTTTAGTAGCCTAAACAAGTTCAGAGGCCAAGTGTTTGAGGTTCGTTTGAGAGGTTACCAGTGGGAGATGAGGACCAGCAAGAGCTTTCAGGGCTGGCACCTTTAGTGTAGGAGCAATCCTGGACGTTCGCAATTTCGGTGTTGAGCTCTGGCCAGATTGAGCAGGAGAGGCTGTGTACGTTGGAAGTTTTAGTAGGCTAAACAAGTTCAGAGGCCAAGTGTTTGTGTTCGTTTGAGAGGTTACCAGTGGGAGATGAGGACAGCAAGAGCTTTCAGGGCTGGCACCTTTAGTGTAGGAGCAATCCTGGACGTTCGCAATTTCGGTGTTGAGCTCTGGCCAGATTGAGCAGGAGAGGCTGTGTACGTTGGAAGTTTTAGTAGCCTAAACAAGTTCAGAGGCCAAGTGTTTGTGGTTCGTTTGAGAGGTTACCAGTGGGAGATGAGGACCAGCAAGAGCTTTCAGGGCTGGCACCTTTAGTGTAGGAGCAATCGCTGGACATTCGCAAATTCGGTGTTGAGCTCTGGCCAGATTGAGCAGGAGAGGGAGTGTACGTTGGAAGTTTAGTAGGCTAAACAAGTTCAGAGGCCAAGTGTTTGTGTTCGTTTGAGAGGTTACCAGTGGAGAGTGAGGACCAGCAAGAGCTTTCAGGGCTGGCACCTTTAGTGTAGGAGCAATCCCTGGACGTTCGCAATTTCGGTGTTGAGCTCTGGCCAGATTGAGCAGGACAGGCTGTGTACGTGAAGTTTTTAGTAGCCTAAACAAGTTCAGAGGCCAAGTGTTTGTGGTTCGTTTGAGAGGTTACAGTGGGAGATGAGGACCAGCAAGAGCTTTCAGGGCTGGCACTTTAGTGTAGGAGCAATCGCTTGACGTTCGCAATTTCGGTGTTGAGCTCTGGCCAGATTGAGCAGGAAAGGCTGTGTACGTTGGAAGTTTTAGTAGGCTAAACAAGTTCAGAGGCCAAGTGTTTGAGGTTCGTTTGAGAGGTTACCAGTGGAGATGAGGACCAGCAAGAGCTTTCAGGGCTGGCACCTTTAGTGTAGGAGCAATCGCTGGACGTTCGCAATTTCGGTGTTGAGCTCTGGCCAGATTGAGCAGGACAGGCTGTGTACGTTGGCAGTTTTAGTAGGCTAAACAAGTTCAGAGGCCAAGTGTTTGTGGTTCGTTTGAGAGGTTACCAGTGGGAGATGAGGACCAGCAAGAGCTTTCAGGGCTGGCACCTTTAGTGTAGGAGCAATCGTTTGACGTTCGCAATTTCGGTGTTGAGCTCTGGCCAGATTGAGCAGGAGAGGCTGTGTACGTTGGAAGTTTTAGTAGGCTAAACAAGTTCAGAGGCCAAGTGTTTGAGGTTCGTTTGAGAGGTTACCAGTGGGAGATGAGGACCAGCAAGAGCTTTCAGGGCTGGCACCTTTAGTGTAGGAGCAATCCCTGGACGTTCGCAATTTTGGTGTTGAGCTCTGGCCAGATTGAGCAGGACAGGCTGTGTACGTTGGAAGTTTTAGTAGGCTAAACAAGTTCAGAGGCCAAGTGTTTGAGGTTCGTTTGAGAGGTTACCAGTGGGAGATGAGGACCAGCAAGAGCTTTCAGGGCTGGCACCTTTAGTGTAGGAGCAATCCCTGGACGTTCGCAATTTCGGTGTTGAGCTCTGGCCAGATTGAGCAGGACAGGCTGTGTACGTTGGAAGTTTTAGTAGCCTAAACAAGTTCAGAGGCCAAGTGTTTGTGGTTCGTTTGAGAGGTTACCAGTGGGAGATGAGGACCAGCAAGAGCTTTCAGGGCTGGCACCTTTAGTGTAGGAGCAATCCCTGGACGTTCGCAATTTCGGTGTTGAGCTCTGGCCAGATTGAGCAGGACAGGCTGTGTACGTTGGAAGTTTTAGTAGCCTAAACAAGTTCAGAGGCCAAGTGTTTGTGGTTCGTTTGAGAGGTTACCAGTGGGAGATGAGGACCAGCAAGAGCTTTCAGGGCTGGCACCTTTAGTGTAGGAGCAATCGCTTGACGTTCGCAATTTCGGTGTTGAGCTCTGGCCAGATTGAGCAGGAAAGGCTGTGTACGTTGGAAGTTTTAGTAGGCTAAACAAGTTCAGAGGCCAAGTGTTTGAGGTTCGTTTGAGAGGTTACCAGTGGGAGATGAGGACCAGCAAGAGCTTTCAGGGCTGGCACCTTTAGTGTAGGAGCAATCGCTGGACGTTCGCAATTTCGGTGTTGAGCTCTGGCCAGATTGAGCAGGACAGGCTGTGTACGTTGGCAGTTTTAGTAGGCTAAACAAGTTCAGAGGCCAAGTGTTTGTGGTTCGTTTGAGAGGTTACCAGTGGGAGATGAGGACCAGCAAGAGCTTTCAGGGCTGGCACCTTTAGTGTAGGAGCAATCGTTTGACGTTCGCAATTTCGGTGTTGAGCTCTGGCCAGATTGAGCAGGAGAGGCTGTGTACGTTGGAAGTTTTAGTAGCCTAAACAAGTTCAGAGGCCAAGTGTTTGAGGTTCGTTTGAGAGGTTACCAGTGGGAGATGAGGACCAGCAAGAGCTTTCAGGGCTGGCACCTTTACTGTAGGAGCAATCCCTGGACGTTCACAATTTCCGTATTGAATTTTGGCCAGATTGAGCAGGAGAGGCTGTGTACGTTGGAAGTTTTAGTAGGCTAAACAAGTTCAGAGGCCAAGTGTTTGTGGTTCGTTTGAGAGGTTACCAGTGGGAGATGAGGACCAGCAAGAGCTTTCAGGGCTGGCACGTTTACTGTAGGAGCAATCGCTGGACGTTCGCAATTTCGGTGTTGAGCTCTGGCCAGATTGAGCAGCAGAGGCTGTGTATGATGGCAGTTTTAGTAGACTAAACAAGTTCAGACCCCAAGTGTTTGTGACTCGTTTGAGAGATTACCAGTGGGAGATGAGGACCAGCAAGAGCTTTCAGGGCTGGCACGTTTACTGTAGGAGCAATCGCTGGACGTTCGCAATTTCGGTGTTGAGCTCTGGCCAGATTGAGCAGGAGAGGCTGTGTACGTTGGAAGTTTTAGTAGGCTAAACAAGTTCAGAGGCCAAGAGTTTGTGGTTCGTTTGAGAGGTTACCAGTGGGAGATGAGGACCAGCAAGAGCTTTCAGGGCTGGCACCTTTAGTGTAGGAGCAATCGCTGGACGTTCGCAATTTCGGTGTTGAGCTCTGGCCAGATCGAGCAGGAGAGGCTGTGTACGTTGGAAGTTTTAGTAGGCTAAACAAGTTCAGAGGCCAAGTGTTTGAGGTTCGTTTGAGAGGTTACCAGTGGGAGATGAGGACCAGCAAGAGCTTTCAGGGCTGGCACCTTTAGTGTAGGAGCAATCCCTGGACGTTCGCAATTTCGGTGTTGAGCTCTGGCCAGATTGAGCAGGAGAGGCTGTGTACGTTGGAAGTTTTAGTAGGCTAAACAAGTTCAGAGCCCAAGTGTTTGTGGTTCGTTTGAGAGGTTACCAGTGGGAGATGAGGACCAGGAAGAGCTTTCAGGGCTGGCACGTTTACTGTAGGAGCAATCCCTGGACGTTCGCAATTTCGGTGTTGAGCTCTGGCCAGATTGAGCACGAGAGGCTATGTACGTTGGAAGTTTTAGTAGGCATAACAAGTTCAGAGGCCAAGTGTTTGTGGTTCGTTTGAGAGGTTACCAGTGGGAGATGAGGACCAGCAAGAGCTTTCAGGGCTGGCACCTTTAGTGTAGGAGCAATCGCTCGCGATTTCGGTGTTGAGCTCTGGCCAGATTGAGCAGGAGAGGCTGTGTACGTTGGAAGTTTTAGTAGGCTAAACAAGTTCAGAGGCCAAGTGTTTGAGGTTCGTTTGAGAGGTTACCAGTGGGAGATGAGGACCAGCAAGAGCTTTCAGGGCTGGCACCTTTAGTGTAGGAGCAATCGCTGGACATTCGCAATTTCGGTGTTGAGCTCTGGCCAGATTGAGCAGGAGAGGGAGTGTACGTTGGAAGTTTTAGTAGGCTAAACAAGTTCAGAGGCCAAGTGTTTGTGGTTCGTTTGAGAGGTTACCAGTGGGAGATGAGGACCAGCAAGAGCTTTCAGGGCTGGCACCTTTAGTGTAGGAGCAATTGCTGGACGTTCGCAATTTCGGTGTTGAGCTCTGGCCAGATTGAGCAGGAGAGGCTGTGTACATTGGAAGTTTTAGTAGGCTAAACAAGTTCAGAGGCCAAGTGTTTGTGGTTCGTTTGAGAGGTTACCAGTGGGAGATGAGGACCAGCAAGAGCTTTCAGGGCTGCCACCTTTAGTGTAGGAGCAATCGCTGGACGTTCACAATTTCGGTGTTGAGCTCTGGCCAGATTGAGCAGGAGAGGCTGTGTACGTTGGAAGTTTTAGTAGCCTAAACAAGTTCAGAGGCCAAGTGTTTGTGGTTCGTTTGAGAGGTTACCAGTGGGAGATGAGGACCAGCAAGAGCTTTCAGGGCTGTCACCTTTAGTGTAGGAGCAATCGCTGGACGTTCGCAATTTCGGTGTTGAGCTCTGGCCAGATTGAGCAGGACAGGCTGTGTACGTTGGAAGTTTTAGTAGGGTAAACAAGTTCAGAGGCCAAGTGTTTGTGGTTCGTTTGAGAGGTTACCAGTGGGAGATGAGGACCAGCAAGAGCTTTCAGGGCTGGCACCTTTAGTGTAGGAGCAATCGCTGGACGTTCGCAATTTCGGTGTTGAGCTCTGGCCAGATTGAGCAGGAGAGGCTGTGTACGTTGGAAGTTTTAGTAGCCTAAACAAGTTCAGAGGCCAAGTGTTTGTGGTTCGTTTGAGAGGTTACCAGTGGGAGATGAGGACCAGCAAGAGCTTTCAGGGCTGGCACCTTTAGTGTAGGAGCAATCGCTGGACGTTCGCAATTTCGGTGTTGAGCTCTGGCCAGATTGAGCAGGAGAGGCTGTGTACGTTGGAAGTTTTAGTAGGCTAAACAAGTTCAGAGGCCAAGTGTTTGTGGTTCGTTTGAGAGGTTACCAGTGGGAGATGAGGACCAGCAAGAGCTTTCAGGGCTGGCACCTTTAGTGTAGGAGCAATCGCTGGACGTTCATAATTTCGGTGTTGAGCTCTGGCCAGATTGAGCAGGACAGGCTGTGTACGTTGGCAGTTTTAGTAGGCTAAACAAGTTCAGAGGCCAAGTGTTTGTGGTTCGTTTGAGAGGTTACCAGTGGGAGATGAGGACCAGCAAGAGCTTTCAGGGCTGGCACCTTTAGTGTAGGAGCAATCGCTGGACGTTCGCAATTTCGGTGTTGAGCTCTGGCCAGATTGAGCAGGAGAGGCTGTGTACGTTGGAAGTTTTAGTAGGCTAAACAAGTTCAGAGCCCAAGTGTTTGTGGTTCGTTTGAGAGGTTACCAGTGGGAGATGAGGACCAGCAAGAGCTTTCAGGGCTGGCACCTTTACTGTAGGAGCAATTGCTGGACGTTCGCAATTTCGGTGTTGAGCTCTGGCCAGATTGAGCAGGAGAGGCTGTGTACGTTGGAAGTTTTAGTAGGCTAAACAAGTTCAGAGTCCAAGTGTTTGTGGTTCGTTTGAGAGGTTACCAGTGGGAGATGAGGACCAGCAAGAGCTTTCAGGGCTGGCACCTTTAGTGTAGGAGCAATTGCTGGACGTTCGCAATTTCGGTGTTGAGCTCTGGCCAGATTGAGCAGGACAGGCTGTGTACGTTGGAAGTTTTAGTAGGCTAAACAAGTTCAGAGGCCAAGTGTTTGTGGTTCGTTTGAGAGGTTACCAGTGGGAGATGAGGACCAGCAAGAGCTTTCAGGGCTGGCACCTTTAGTGTAGGAGCAATCGCTGGACGTTCGCAATTTCGGTGTTGAGCTCTGGCCAGATTGAGCAGGAGAGGGAGTGTACGTTGGATGTTTTAGTAGGCTAAACAAGTTCAGAGCCCAAGTGTTTGTGGTTCGTTTGAGAGGTTACCAGTGGGAGATGAGGACCAGCAAGAGCTTTCAGGGCTGGCACGTTTACTGTAGGAGCAATCCCTGGACGTTCGCAATTTCGGTGTTGAGCTCTGGCCAGATTGAGCAGGAGAGGCTATGTACGTTGGAAGTTTTAGTAGGCATAACAAGTTCAGAGGCCAAGTGTTTGTGGTTCGTTTGAGAGGTTACCAGTGGGAGATGAGGACCAGCAAGAGCTTTCAGGGCTGGCACCTTTAGTGTAGGAGCAATCCCTGGACGTTCGCAATTTCGGTGTTGAGCTCTGGCCAGATTGAGCAGCAGAGGCTGTGTATGTTGGCAGTTTTAGTAGCCTAAACAAGTTCAGAGCCCAAGTGTTTGTGACTCGTTTGAGAGGTTACCAGTGGGAGATGAGGACCAGCAAGAGCTTTCAGGGCTGGCACCTTTAGTGTAGGAGCAATCGCTGGATGTTAGCAATTTCAGTGTTGAGCTCTGGCCAGATTGAGCAGGAGAGGCTGTGTACGTTGGAAGTTTTAGTAGGCTAAACAAGTTCAGAGGCCAAGTGTTTGTGGTTCGTTTGAGAGGTAACCAGTGGGAGATGAGGACCAGCAAGAGCTTTCAGGGCTGGCACCTTTAGTGTAGGAGCAATCCCTGGACGTTCGCAATTTTGGTGTTGAGCTCTGGCCTGATTGAGCAGGACAGGCTGTGTACGTTGGAAGTTTTAGTAGGCTAAACAAGTCAGAGGCCAAGTGTTTGTGGTTCGTTTGAGAGGTTACCAGTGGGAGATGAGGACCAGCAAGAGCGTTTCCCAGGGCTGGCACCTTTAGTGTAGGAGCAATCGCTGGACGTTCGCAATTTCGGTGTTGAGCTCTGGCCAGATTGAGCAGGAGAGGCTGTGTACGTTGGAAGTTTTAGTAGGCTAAACAAGTTCAGAGGCCAAGTGTTTGTGGTTCGTTTGAGAGGTTACCAGTGGGAGATGAGGACCAGCAAGAGCTTTCAGGGCTGGCACGTTTACTGTAGGAGCAATCGCTGGACGTTCGCAATTTCGGTGTTGAGCTCTGGCCAGATTGAGCAGGAGAGGGAGTGTACGTTGGAAGTTTTAGTAGGCTAAACAAGTTCAGAGGCCAAGTGTTTGTGGTTCGTTTGAGAGGTAACCAGTGGGAGATGAGGACCAGCAAGAGCTTTCAGGGCTGGCACCTTTAGTGTAGGAGCAATCCCTGGACGTTCGCAATTTTGGTGTTGAGCTCTGGCCTGATTGAGCAGGACAGGCTGTGTACGTTGGAAGTTTTTAGTAGGCTAAACAAGTTCAGAGGCCAAGTGTTTGTGGTTCGTTTGAGAGGTTACCAGTGGGAGATGAGGACCAGCAAGAGCTTTCAGGGCTGGCACCTTTAGTGTAGGAGCAATCGCTGGACGTTCGCAATTTCGGTGTTGAGCTCTGGCCAGATTGAGCAGGAGAGGCTGTGTACGTTGGAAGTTTTAGTAGGCTAAACAAGTTCAGAGCCCAAGTGTTTGTGATTCGTTTGAGAGGTTACCAGTGGGAGATGAGGACCAGCAAGAGCTTTCAGGGCTGGCACGTTTACTGTAGGAGCAATCTCTGGACGTTCGCAATTTCGGTGTTGAGCTCTGGCCAGATTGAGCAGGACAGGCTGTGTACGTTGGAAGTTTTAGTAGGCTAAACAAGTTCAGAGCCCAAGTGTTTGTGGTTCGTTTGAGAGGTTACCAGTGGGAGATGAGGACCAGCAAGAGCTTTCAGGGCTGGCACGTTTACTGTAGGAGCAATCTCTGGACGTTCGCAATTTCGGTGTTGAGCTCTGGCCAGATTGAGCAGGAGAGGCTGTGTACGTTGGAAGTTTTAGTAGGCTAAACAAGTTCAGAGCCCAAGTGTTTGAGGTTCGTTTGAGAGGTTACCAGTGGGAGATGAGGACCAGCAAGAGCTTTCAGGGCTGGCACCTTTAGTGTAGGAGCAATCCCTGGACGTTCGCAATTTCGGTGTTGAGCTCTGGCCAGATTGAGCAGGAGAGGCTGTGTACGTTGAAGTTTTAGTAGCCTAAACAAGTTCAGAGGCCAAGTGTTTGTGGTTCGTTTGAGAGGTTACCAGTGGGAGATGAGGACCAGCAAGAGCTTTCAGGGCTGGCACCTTTAGTGTAGGAGCAATCGCTTGACGTTCGCAATTTCGGTGTTGAGCTCTGGCCAGATTGAGCAGGACAGGCTGTGTACGTTGGAAGTTTTAGTAGCCTAAACAAGTTCAGAGGCCAAGTGTTTGAGGTTCGTTTGAGAGGTTACCAGTGGGAGATGAGGACCAGCAAGAGCTTTCAGGGCTGGCACCTTTAGTGTAGGAGCAATCCCTGGACGTTCGCAATTTCGGTGTTGAGCTCTGGCCAGACTGAGCAGGACAGGCTGTGTACGTTGGAAGTTTTAGTAGGCTAAACAAGTTCAGAGGCCAAGTGTTTGAGGTTCGTTTGAGAGGTTACCAGTGGGAGATGAGGACCAGCAAGAGCTTTCAGGGCTGGCACCTTTAGTGTAGGAGCAATCGCTGGACGTTCGCAATTTCGGTGTTGAGCTCTGGCCGGATTGAGCAGGAGAGGCTGTGTACGTTGGCAGTTTTAGTAGGCTAAACAAGTTCAGAGGCCAAGTGTTTGTGGTTCGTTTGAGAGGTTACCAGTGGGAGATGAGGACCAGCAAGAGCTTTCAGGGCTGCCACCTTTAGTGTAGGAGCAATCCCTGGACGTTCGCAATTTCGGTGTTGAGCTCTGGCCTGATTGAGCAGGACAGGCTGTGTACGTTGGCAGTTTTAGTAGGCTAAACAAGTTCAGAGCCCAAGTGTTTGTGGTTCGTTTGAGAGGTTACCAGTGGGAGATGAGGACCAGCAAGAGCTTTCAGGGCTGGCACCTTTAGTGTAGGAGCAATCCCTGGACGTTCGCAATTTCGGTGTTGAGCTCTGGCCAGATTGAGCAGGAGAGGCTGTGTACGTTGGAAGTTTTAGTAGGCTAAACAAGTTCAGAGCCCAAGTGTTTGTGATTCGTTTGAGAGGTTACCAGTGGGAGATGAGGACCAGCAAGAGCTTTCAGGGCTGGCACGTTTACTGTAGGAGCAATCTCTGGACGTTCGCAATTTCGGTGTTGAGCTCTGGCCAGATTGAGCAGGAGAGGGACTGTACGTTGGAAGTTTTAGTAGCCTAAACAAGTTCAGAGGCCAAGTGTTTGAGGTTCGTTTGAGAGGTTACCAGTGGGAGATGAGGACCAGCAAGAGCTTTCAGGGCTGGCACGTTTACTGTAGGAGCAATCTCTGGACGTTCGCAATTTCGGTGTTGAGCTCTGGCCAGATTGAGCAGGAGAGGCTGTGTACGTTGGAAGTTTTAGTAGGCTAAACAAGTTCAGAGGCCAAGTGTTTGAGGTTCGTTTGAGAGGTTACCAGTGGGAGATGAGGACCAGCAAGAGCTTTCAGGGCTGCCACCTTTAGTGTAGGAGTAATCCCTGGACGTTCGCAATTTCGGTGTTGAGCTCTGGCCAGATTGAGCAGGACAGGCTGTGTACGTTTGAAGTTTTAGTAGGCTAAACAAGTTCAGAGCCCAAGTGTTTGTGATTCGTTTGAGAGGTTACCAGTGGGAGATGAGGACCAGCAAGAGCTTTCAGGGCTGGTACGTTTACTGTAGGAGCAATCTCTGGACGTTCGCAATTTCGGTGTTGAGCTCTGGCCAGATTGAGCAGGAGAGGCTGTGTACGTTGGAAGTTTTAGTAGGCTAAACAAGTTCAGAGGCCAAGTGTTTGAGGTTCGTTTGAGAGGTTACCAGTGGGAGATAAGGACCAGCAAGAGCTTTCAGGGCTGGCACCTTTAGTGTAGGAGTAATCCCTGGACGTTCGCAATTTCGGTGTTGAGCTCTGGCCAGATTGAGCAGGACAGGCTGTGTACGTTGGAAGTTTTAGTAGGCTAAACAAGTTCAGAGGCCAAGTGTTTGTGGTTCGTTTGAGAGGTTACCAGTGGGAGATGAGGACCAGCAAGAGCTTTCAGGGCTGGCACCTTTAGTGTAGGAGCAATCGCTGGACGTTCGCAATTTCGGTGTTGAGCTCTGGCCAGATTGAGCAGGACAGGCTGTGTACGTTGGAAGTTTTAGTAGCCTAAACAAGTTCAGAGCCCAAGTGTTTGTGGTTCGTTTGAGAGGTTACCAGTGGGAGATGAGGACCAGCAAGAGCTTTCAGGGCTGGCACCTTTAGTGTAGGAGCAATCGCTTGACGTTCGCAATTTCGGTGTTGAGCTCTGGCCAGATTGAGCAGGAGAGGCTGTGTACGTTGGAAGTTTTAGTAGGCTAAACAAGTTCAGAGGCCAAGTGTTTGTGGTTCGTTTGAGAGGTTACCAGTGGGAGATGAGGACCAGCAAGAGCTTTCAGGGCTGGCACCTTTACTGTAGGAGCAATTGCTGGACGTTCGCAATTTCGGTGTTGAGCTCTGGCCAGATTGAGCAGGACAGGCTGTGTACATTGGAAGTTTTAGTAGCCTAAACAAGTTCAGAGGCCAAGTGTTTGTGGTTCATTTGAGAGGTTACCAGTGGGAGATGAGGACCAGCAAGAGCTTTCAGGGCTGGCACGTTTAGTGTAGGAGCAATCGCTGGACGTTCGCAATTTCGGTGTTGAGCTCTGGCCAGATTGAGCAGGAGAGGCTGTGTATGTTGGAAGTTTTAGTAGGCTAAACAAGTTCAGAGGCCAAGTGTTTGTGGTTCGTTTGAGAGGTTACCAGTGGGAGATGAGGACCAGCAAGAGCTTTCAGGGCTGGCACGTTTACTGTAGGAGCAATCGCTGGACGTTCGCAATTTCGGTGTTGAGCTCTGGCCAGATTGAGCAGCAGAGGCTGTGTATGTTGGCAGTTTTAGTAGACTAAACAAGTTCAGACCCCAAGTGTTTGTGACTCGTTTGAGAGGTTACCAGTGGGAGATGAGGACCAGCAAGAGCTTTCAGGGCTGGCACCTTTAGTGTAGGAGCAATCGCTGGACGTTCGCAATTTCGGTGTTGAGCTCTGGCCAGATCGAGCAGGAGAGGCTGTGTACGTTGGAAGTTTTAGTAGGCTAAACAAGTTCAGAGCCCAAGAGTTTGTGGTTCGTTTGAGAGGTTACCAGTGGGAGATGAGGACCAGCAAGAGCTTTCAGGGCTGGCACCTTTAGTGTAGGAGCAATCGCTGGACGTTCGCAATTTCGGTGTTGAGCTCTGGCCAGATTGAGCAGGACAGGCTGTGTACGTTGGAAGTTTTAGTAGGCTAAACAAGTTCAGAGGCCAAGTGTTTGTGGTTCGTTTGAGAGGTTACCAGTGGGAGATGAGGACCAGCAAGAGCTTTCAGGGCTGGCACGTTTACTGTAGGAGCAATCGCTGGACGTTCGCAATTTCGGTGTTGAGCTCTGGCCAGATTGAGCAGGAGAGGGAGTGTACGTTGGAAGTTTTAGTAGGCTAAACAAGTTCAGAGGCCAAGTGTTTGTGGTTCGTTTGAGAGGTTACCAGTGGGAGATGAGGACCAGCAAGAGCTTTCAGGGCTGGCACCTTTAGTGTAGGAGCAATCGCTGGACGTTCGCAATTTCAGTGTTGAGCTCTGGCCTGATTGAGCAGGACAGGCTGTGTACGTTGGAAGTTTTAGTAGGCTAAACAAGTTCAGAGGCCAAGTGTTTGTGGTTCGTTTGAGAGGTTACCAGTGGGAGATGAG
This sequence comes from Gavia stellata, assembly GCF_030936135.1. Taxonomy (NCBI): domain Eukaryota; kingdom Metazoa; phylum Chordata; class Aves; order Gaviiformes; family Gaviidae; genus Gavia; species Gavia stellata. The sequence continues at coordinate 55,573 of NW_026776590.1, read as the reverse complement.
GACCAGCAAGAGCTTTCAGGGCTGGCACCTTTAGTGTAGGAGCAATCGCTGGACGTTCGCAATTTCGGTGTTGAGCTCTGGCCAGATTGAGCAGGAGAGGCTATGTACGTTGGAAGTTTTAGTAGGCTAAACAAGTTCAGAGGCCAAGTGTTTGTGGTTCGTTTGAGAGGTTACCAGTGGGAGATGAGGACCAGCAAGAGCTTTCAGGGCTGGCACCTTTAGTGTAGGAGCAATCGCTCGCGATTACGGTGTTGAGCTCTGGCCAGATTGAGCAGGAGAGGCTGTGTACGTTGGAAGTTTTAGTAGGCTAAACAAGTTCAGAGGCCAAGTGTTTGAGGTTCGTTTGAGAGGTTACCAGTGGGAGATGAGGACCAGCAAGAGCTTTCAGGGCTGGCACGTTTAGTGTAGGAGCAATCGCTGGACGTTCTCAATTTCGGTGTTGAGCTCTGGCCAGATTGAGCAGGAGAGGCTGTGTACGTTGGAAGTTTTAGTAGCCTAAACAAGTTCAGACCCCAAGTGTTTGTGACTCGTTTGAGAGGTTACCAGTGGGAGATGAGGACCAGCAAGAGCTTTCAGGGCTGGCACCTTTAGTGTAGGAGCAATCGCTGGACGTTCGCAATTTCGGTGTTGAGCTCTGGCCAGATTGAGCAGGAGAGGCTGTGTACGTTGGCAGTTTTAGTAGGCTAAACAAGTTCAGAGGCCAAGTGTTTGTGGTTCGTTTGAGAGGTTACCAGTGGGAGATGAGGACCAGCAAGAGCTTTCAGGGCTGGCACCTTTACTGTAAGAGCAATCCCTGGACGTTCGCAATTTCGGTGTTGAGCTCTGGCCAGATTGAGCAGGAGAGGCTGTATACGTTGGAAGTTTTAGTAGCCTAAACAAGTTCAGAGGCCAAGTGTTTGAGGTTCGTTTGAGAGGTTACCAGTGGGAGATGAGGACCAGCAAGAGCTTTCAGGGCTGGCACGTTTAGTGTAGGAGCAATCTCTGGACGTTCGCAATTTCGGTGTTGAGCTCTGGCCAGATTGAGCAGGAGAGGCTGTGTACGTTGGAAGTTTTAGTAGGCTAAACAAGTTCAGAGCCCAAGTGTTTGTGGTTCGTTTGAGAGGTTACCAGTGGGAGATGAGGACCAGCAAGAGCTTTCAGGGCTGGCACGTTTACTGTAGGAGCAATCCCTGGACGTTCGCAATTTCGGTGTTGAGCTCTGGCCAGATTGAGCAGGAGAGGCTATGTACGTTGGAAGTTTTAGTAGGCATAACAAGTTCAGAGGCCAAGTGTTTGTGGTTCGTTTGAGAGGTTACCAGTGGGAGATGAGGACCAGCAAGAGCTTTCAGGGCTGGCACCTTTAGTGTAGGAGCAATCGCTCGCGATTTCGGTGTTGAGCTCTGGCCAGATTGAGCAGGAGAGGCTGTGTACGTTGGAAGTTTTAGTAGGCTAAACAAGTTCAGAGGCCAAGTGTTTGAGGTTCGTTTGAGAGGTTACCAGTGGGAGATGAGGACCAGCAAGAGCTTTCAGGGCTGGCACCTTTAGTGTAGGAGCAATCCCTGGACGTTCGCAATTTTGGTGTTGAGCTCTGGCCAGATTGAGCAGGAGAGGCTGTGTACGTTGGAAGTTTTAGTAGCCTAAACAAGTTCAGAGGCCAAGTGTTTGTGGTTCGTTTGAGAGGTTACCAGTGGGAGATGAGGACCAGCAAGAGCTTTCAGGGCTGGCACCTTTAGTGTAGGAGCAATCGCTGGACATTCGCAAATTCGGTGTTGAGCTCTGGCCAGATTGAGCAGGAGAGGGAGTGTACGTTGGCAGTTTTAGTAGGCTAAACAAGTTCAGAGGCCAAGTGTTTGTGGTTCGTTTGAGAGGTTACCAGTGGGAGATGAGGACCAGCAAGAGCTTTCAGGGCTGGCACCTTTAGTGTAGGAGCAATCGCTGGACGTTCGCAATTTCGGTGTTGAGCTCTGGCCAGATTGAGCAGGAGAGGCTGTGTACGTTGGAAGTTTTAGTAGGCTAAACAAGTTCAGAGGCCAAGTGTTTGTGGTTCGTTTGAGAGGTTACCAGTGGGAGATGAGGACCAGCAAGAGCTTTCAGGGCTGGCACCTTTAGTGTAGGAGCAATCGCTGGACGTTCGCAATTTCAGTGTTGAGCTCTGGCCAGATTGAGCAGGAGAGGCTGTGTACGTTGGAAGTTTTAGTAGGGTAAACAAGTTCAGAGGCCAAGTGTTTGAGATTCGTTTGAGAGGTTACCAGTGGGAGATGAGGACCAGCAAGAGCTTTCAGGGCTGGCACCTTTACTGTAGGAGCAATTGCTGGACGTTCGCAATTTCGGTGTTGAGCTCTGGCCAGATTGAGCAGGAGAGGCTGTGTACATTGGAAGTTTTAGTAGGCTAAACAAGTTCAGAGGCCAAGTGTTTGTGGTTCGTTTGAGAGGTTACCAGTGGGAGATGAGGACCAGCAAGAGCTTTCAGGGCTGGCACCTTTAGTGTAGGAGCAATCGCTGGACGTTTGCAATTTCGGTGTTGAGCTCTGGCCAGATTGAGCAGGAGAGGCTGTGTACGTTGGAAGTTTTAGTAGCCTAAACAAGTTCAGAGGCCAAGTGTTTGTGGTTCGTTTGAGAGGTTACCAGTGGGAGATGAGGACCAGCAAGAGCTTTCAGGGCTGGCACCTTTAGTGTAGGAGCAATCGCTAGACGTTCGCAATTTCGGTGTTGAGCTCTGGCCAGATTGAGCAGGACAGGCTGTGTACGTTGGAAGTTTTAGTAGGCATAACAAGTTCAGAGGCCAAGTGTTTGTGGTTCGTTTGAGAGGTTACCAGTGGGAGATGAGGACCAGCAAGAGCTTTCAGGGCTGGCACCTTTAGTGTAGGAGCAATCGCTGGACGTTCACAATTTCGGTGTTGAGCTCTGGCCAGATTGAGCAGGAGAGGCTGTGTACGTTGGCAGTTTTAGTAGGCTAAACAAGTTCAGAGGCCAAGTGTTTGTGGTTCGTTTGAGAGGTTACCAGTGGGAGATGAGGACCAGCAAGAGCTTTCAGGGCTGGCACCTTTAGTGTAGGAGCAATCGCTTGACGTTCGCAATTTCGGTGTTGAGCTCTGGCCAGATTGAGCAGGAGAGGCTGTGTACGTTGGAAGTTTTAGTAGGCTAAACAAGTTCAGAGGCCAAGTGTTTGAGGTTCGTTTGAGAGGTTACCAGTGGGAGATGAGGACCAGCAAGAGCTTTCAGGGCTGCCACCTTTAGTGTAGGAGCAATCGCTGGACGTTCGCAATTTCGGTGTTGAGCTCTGGCCAGATTGAGCAGGAGAGGCTGTGTACGTTGGAAGTTTTAGTAGGCTAAACAAGTTCAGAGGCCAAGTGTTTGTGGTTCGTTTGAGAGGTTACCAGTGGGAGATGAGGACCAGCAAGAGCTTTCAGGGCTGGCACCTTTAGTGTAGGAGCAATCCCTGGACGTTCGCAATTTCGGTGTTGAGCTCTGGCCAGATTGAGCAGGAGAGGCTGTGTACGTTGGAAGTTTTAGTAGGCTAAACAAGTTCAGAGGCCAAGTGTTTGTGGTTCGTTTGAGAGGTTACCAGTGGGAGATGAGGACCAGCAAGAGCTTTCAGGGCTGGCACCTTTACTGTAATAGCAATTGCTGGACGTTCGCAATTTCGGTGTTGAGCTCTGGCCAGATTGAGCAGGAGAGGCTGTGTACGTTGGAAGTTTTAGTAGCCTAAACAAGTTCAGAGGCCAAGTGTTTGAGGTTCGTTTGAGAGGTTACCAGTGGGAGATGAGGACCAGCAAGAGCTTTCAGGGCTGGCACGTTTAGTGTAGGAGCAATCGCTGGACGTTCGCAATTTCGGTGTTGAGCTCTGGCCAGATTGAGCAGGAGAGGCTGTGTACGTTGGAAGTTTTAGTAGGCTAAACAAGTTCAGAGGCCAAGTGTTTGTGGTTCGTTTGAGAGGTTACCAGTGGGAGATGAGGACCAGCAAGAGCTTTCAGGGCTGGCACGTGTACTGTAGGAGCAATCCCTGGACGTTCGCAATTTCGGTGTTGAGCTCTGGCCAGATTGAGCAGGAGAGGCTGTGTACGTTGGAAGTTTTAGTAGGCATAACAAGTTCAGAGGCCAAGTGTTTGTGGTTCGTTTGAGAGGTTACCAGTGGGAGATGAGGACCAGCAAGAGCTTTCAGGGCTGGCACCTTTAGTGTAGGAGCAATCGCTCGCGATTTCGGTGTTGAACTCTGGCCAGATTGAGTAGGAGAGGCTGTGTACGTTGGAAGTTTTAGTAGGCTAAACAAGTTCAGAGGCCAAGTGTTTGTGGTTCGTTTGAGAGGTTACCAGTGGGAGATGAGGACCAGCAAGAGCTTTCAGGGCTGGCACCTTTAGTGTAGGAGCAATCCCTGGACGTTCGCAATTTCGGTGTTGAGCTCTGGCCAGATTGAGCAGCAGAGGCTGTGTATGTTGGCAGTTTTAGTAGCCTAAACAAGTTCAGAGCCCAAGTGTTTGTGACTCGTTTGAGAGGTTACCAGTGGGAGATGAGGACCAGCAAGAGCTTTCAGGGCTGGCACCTTTAGTGTAGGAGCAATCGCTGGATGTTAGCAATTTCGTTGTTGAGCTCTGGCCAGATTGAGCAGGAGAGGCTGTGTACGTTGGAAGTTTTAGTAGGCTAAACAAGTTCAGAGCCCAAGAGTTTGTGGTTCGTTTGAGAGGTTACCAGTGGGAGATGAGGACCAGCAAGAGCTTTCAGGGCTGGCACCTTTAGTGTAGGAGCAATCGCTGGACGTTCGCAATTTTGGTGTTGAGCTCTGGCCAGATTGAGCAGGAGAGGCTGTGTACGTTGGAAGTTTTAGTAGGCTAAACAAGTTCAGAGGCCAAGTGTTTGTGGTTCGTTTGAGAGGTTACCAGTGGGAGATGAGGACCAGCAAGAGCTTTCAGGGCTGGCACGTTTACTGTAGGAGCAATCGCTTGACGTTCGCAATTTCGGTGTTGAGCTCTGGCCAGATTGAGCAGGACAGGCTGTGTACGTTGGAAGTTTTAGTAGGCTAAACAAGTTCAGAGGCCAAGTGTTTGTGGTTCGTTTGAGAGGTTACCAGTGGGAGATGAGGACCAGCAAGAGCTTTCAGGGCTGGCACCTTTAGTGTAGGAGCAATCCCTGGACGTTCGCAATTTCGGTGTTGAGCTCTGGCCTGATTGAGCAGGACAGGCTGTGTACGTTGGAAGTTTTAGTAGCCTAAACAAGTTCAGAGGCCAAGTGTTTGAGGTTCGTTTGAGAGGTTACCAGTGGGAGATGAGGACCAGCAAGAGCTTTCAGGGCTGGCACCTTTAGTGTAGGAGCAATCGCTGGACGTTCGCAATTTCGGTGTTGAGCTCTGGCCAGATTGAGCAGGAGAGGCTGTGTACGTTGGAAGTTTTAGTAGGCTAAACAAGTTCAGAGCCCAAGTGTTTGTGATTCGTTTGAGAGGTTACCAGTGGGAGATGAGGACCAGCAAGAGCTTTCAGGGCTGGCACGTTTACTGTAGGAGCAATTGCTGGACGTTCGCAATTTCGGTGTTGAGCTCTGGCCAGATTGAGCAGGAGAGGCTGTGTACGTTGGAAGTTTTAGTAGCCTAAACAAGTTCAGAGGCCAAGTGTTTGAGGTTCGTTTGAGAGGTTACCAGTGGGAGATGAGGACCAGCAAGAGCTTTCAGGGCTGTCACCTTTAGTGTAGGAGCAATCGCTGGACGTTCGCAATTTCGGTGTTGAGCTCTGGCCAGATTGAGCAGGAGAGGCTGTGTACGTTGGAAGTTTTAGTAGGCTAAACAAGTTCAGAGGCCAAGTGTTTGAGGTTCGTTTGAGAGGTTACCAGTGGGAGATGAGGACCAGCAAGAGCTTTCAGGGCTGGCACCTTTAGTGTAGGAGCAATCCCTGGATGTTCGCAATTTCGGTGTTGAGCTCTGGCCAGATTGAGCAGGAGAGGCTGTGTACGTTGGAAGTTTTAGTAGCCTAAACAAGTTCAGAGGCCAAGTGTTTGAGGTTCGTTTGAGAGGTTACCAGTGGGAGATGAGGACCAGCAAGAGCTTTCAGGGCTGGCACCTTTAGTGTAGGAGCAATCCCTGGACGTTCGCAATTTCGTTGTTGAGCTCTGGCCAGATTGAGCAGGACAGGCTGTGTACGTTGGAAGTTTTAGTAGGCTAAACAAGTTCAGAGGCCAAGTGTTTGTGGTTCGTTTGAGAGGTTACCAGTGGGAGATGAGGACCAGCAAGAGCTTTCAGGGCTGGCACCTTTAGTGTAGGAGCAATCCCTGGACGTTCGCAATTTCGGTGTTGCGCTCTGGCCAGATTGAGCAGGACAGGCTGTATATGTTGGAAGTTTTAGTAGGCTAAACAAGTTCAGAGGCCAAGTGTTTGTGGTTCGTTTGAGAGGTTACCAGTGGGAGATGAGGACCAGCAAGAGCTTTCAGGGCTGGCACCTTTAGTGTAGGAGCAATCGCTTGACGTTCGCAATTTCGGTGTTGAGCTCTGGCCAGATTGAGCAGGACAGGCTGTGTACGTTGGAAGTTTTAGTAGGCTAAACAAGTTCAGAGGCCAAGTGTTTGTGGTTCGTTTGAGAGGTTACCAGTGGGAGATGAGGACCAGCAAGAGCTTTCAGGGCTGGCAGCTTTAGTGTAGGAGCAATCCCTGGACGTTCGCAATTTCGGTGTTGAGCTCTGGCCTGATTGAGCAGGACAGGCTGTGTACGTTGGCAGTTTTAGTAGGCTAAACAAGTTCAGAGGCCAAGTGTTTGTGGTTCGTTTGAGAGGTTACCAGTGGGAGATGAGGACCAGCAAGAGCTTTCAGGGCTGGCAGCTTTAGTGTAGGAGCAATCGCTGGACGTTCGCAATTTCGGTGTTGAGCTCTGGCCAGATTGAGCAGGAGAGGGAGTGTACGTTGGAAGTTTTAGTAGGCTAAACAAGTTCAGAGGCCAAGTGTTTGTGGTTCGTTTGAGAGGTTACCAGTGGGAGATGAGGACCAGCAAGAGCTTTCAGGGCTGGCACGTTTAGTGTAGGAGCAATCTCTGGACGTTCGCAATTTCGGTGTTGAGCTCTGGCCAGATTGAGCAGGAGAGGCTGTGTACGTTGGAAGTTTTAGTAGGCTAAACAAGTTCAGAGGCCAAGTGTTTGTGGTTCGTTTGAGAGGTTACCAGTGGGAGATGAGGACCAGCAAGAGCTTTCAGGGCTGCCACCTTTAGTGTAGGAGTAATCCCTGGACGTTCGCAATTTCGGTGTTGAGCTCTGGCCAGATTGAGCAGGAGAGGCTGTGTACGTTGGAAGTTTTAGTAGCCTAAACAAGTTCAGAGGCCAAGTGTTTGAGGTTCGTTTGAGAGGTTACCAGTGGGAGATGAGGACCAGCAAGAGCTTTCAGGGCTGGCACGTTTAGTGTAGGAGCAATCGCTGGACGTTCGCAATTTCGGTGTTGAGCTCTGGCCAGATTGAGCAGGAGAGGCTGTGTACGTTGGAAAGTTTTAGTAGGCTAAACAAGTTCAGAGGCCAAGTGTTTGTGGTTCGTTTGAGAGGTTACCAGTGGGAGATGAGGACCAGCAAGAGCTTTCAGGGCTGGCACGTGTACTGTAGGAGCAATCCCTGGACGTTCGCAATTTCGGTGTTGAGCTCTGGCCAGATTGAGCAGGAGAGGCTGTGTACGTTGGAAGTTTTAGTAGGCATAACAAGTTCAGAGGCCAAGTGTTTGTGGTTCGTTTGAGAGGTTACCAGTGGGAGATGAGGACCAGCAAGAGCTTTCAGGGCTGCCACCTTTAGTGTAGGAGTAATCCCTGGACGTTCGCAATTTCGGTGTTGAGCTCTGGCCAGATTGAGCAGGAGAGGCTGTGTACGTGGAAGTTTTAGTAGCCTAAACAAGTTCAGAGGCCAAGTGTTTGAGGTTCGTTTGAGAGGTTACCAGTGGGAGATGAGGACCAGCAAGAGCTTTCAGGGCTGGCACGTTTAGTGTAGGAGCAATCGCTGGACGTTCGCAATTTCGGTGTTGAGCTCTGGCCAGATTGAGCAGGAGAGGCTGTGTACGTTGGAAGTTTTAGTAGGCTAAACAAGTTCAGAGGCCAAGTGTTTGTGGTTCGTTTGAGAGGTTACCAGTGGGAGATGAGGACCAGCAAGAGCTTTCAGGGCTGGCACGTGTACTGTAGGAGCAATCCCTGGACGTTCGCAATTTCGGTGTTGAGCTCTGGCCAGATTGAGCAGGAGAGGCTGTGTACGTTGGAAGTTTTAGTAGGCATAACAAGTTCAGAGGCCAAGTGTTTGTGGTTCGTTTGAGAGGTTACCAGTGGGAGATGAGGACCAGCAAGAGCTTTCAGGGCTGGCACCTTTAGTGTAGGAGCAATCGCTCGCGATTTCGGTGTTGAACTCTGGCCAGATTGAGCAGGACAGGCTGTGTACGTTGGAAGTTTTAGTAGGCTAAACAAGTTCAGAGGCCAAGTGTTTGTGGTTCGTTTGAGAGGTTACCAGTGGGAGATGAGGACCAGCAAGAGCTTTCAGGGCTGGCACCTTTAGTGTAGGAGCAATCCCTGGACGTTCGCAATTTCGGTGTTGAGCTCTGGCCTGATTGAGCAGGACAGGCTGTGTACGTTGGAAGTTTTAGTAGGCTAAACAAGTTCAGAGGCCAAGTGTTTGAGGTTCGTTTGAGAGGTTACCAGTGGGAGATGAGGACCAGCAAGAGCTTTCAGGGCTGGCACCTTTAGTGTAGGAGCAATCGCTGGACGTTCGCAATTTCGGTGTTGAGCTCTGGCCAGATTGAGCAGGAGAGGCTGTGTACGTTGGAAGTTTTAGTAGGCTAAACAAGTTCAGAGCCCAAGTGTTTGTGATTCGTTTGAGAGGTTACCAGTGGGAGATGAGGACCAGCAAGAGCTTTCAGGGCTGGCACGTTTACTGTAGGAGCAATCTCTGGACGTTCGCAATTTCGGTGTTGAGCTCTGGCCAGATTGAGCAGGAGAGGCTGTGTACGTTGGAAGTTTTAGTAGCCTAAACAAGTTCAGAGGCCAAGTGTTTGAGGTTCGTTTGAGAGGTTACCAGTGGGAGATGAGGACCAGCAAGAGCTTTCAGGGCTGTCACCTTTAGTGTAGGAGCAATCGCTGGACGTTCGCAATTTCGGTGTTGAGCTCTGGCCAGATTGAGCAGGAGAGGCTGTGTACGTTGGAAGTTTTAGTAGGCTAAACAAGTTCAGAGGCCAAGTGTTTGAGGTTCGTTTGAGAGGTTACCAGTGGGAGATGAGGACCAGCAAGAGCTTTCAGGGCTGGCACCTTTAGTGTAGGAGCAATCCCTGGATGTTCGCAATTTCGGTGTTGAGCTCTGGCCAGATTGAGCAGGAGAGGCTGTGTACGTTGGAAGTTTTAGTAGCCTAAACAAGTTCAGAGGCCAAGTGTTTGAGGTTCGTTTGAGAGGTTACCAGTGGGAGATGAGGACCAGCAAGAGCTTTCAGGGCTGGCACCTTTAGTGTAGGAGCAATCCCTGGACGTTCGCAATTTCGTTGTTGAGCTCTGGCCAGATTGAGCAGGACAGGCTGTGTACGTTGGAAGTTTTAGTAGGCTAAACAAGTTCAGAGGCCAAGTGTTTGTGGTTCGTTTGAGAGGTTACCAGTGGGAGATGAGGACCAGCAAGAGCTTTCAGGGCTGGCACCTTTAGTGTAGGAGCAATCCCTGGACGTTCGCAATTTCGGTGTTGCGCTCTGGCCAGATTGAGCAGGACAGGCTGTATATGTTGGAAGTTTTAGTAGGCTAAACAAGTTCAGAGCCCAAGTGTTTGTGGTTCGTTTGAGAGGTTACCAGTGGGAGATGAGGACCAGCAAGAGCTTTCAGGGCTGGCACCTTTAGTGTAGGAGCAATCGCTTGACGTTCGCAATTTCGGTGTTGAGCTCTGGCCAGATTGAGCAGGACAGGCTGTGTACGTTGGAAGTTTTAGTAGGCTAAACAAGTTCAGAGGCCAAGTGTTTGTGGTTCGTTTGAGAGGTTACCAGTGGGAGATGAGGACCAGCAAGAGCTTTCAGGGCTGGCAGCTTTAGTGTAGGAGCAATCCCTGGACGTTCGCAATTTCGGTGTTGAGCTCTGGCCTGATTGAGCAGGACAGGCTGTGTACGTTGGCAGTTTTAGTAGGCTAAACAAGTTCAGAGGCCAAGTGTTTGTGGTTCGTTTGAGAGGTTACCAGTGGGAGATGAGGACCAGCAAGAGCTTTCAGGGCTGGCAGCTTTAGTGTAGGAGCAATCGCTGGACGTTCGCAATTTCGGTGTTGAGCTCTGGCCAGATTGAGCAGGAGAGGGAGTGTACGTTGGAAGTTTTAGTAGGCTAAACAAGTTCAGAGGCCAAGTGTTTGTGGTTCGTTTGAGAGGTTACCAGTGGGAGATGAGGACCAGCAAGAGCTTTCAGGGCTGGCACGTTTAGTGTAGGAGCAATCTCTGGACGTTCGCAATTTCGGTGTTGAGCTCTGGCCAGATTGAGCAGGAGAGGCTGTGTACGTTGGAAGTTTTAGTAGGCTAAACAAGTTCAGAGGCCAAGTGTTTGTGGTTCGTTTGAGAGGTTACCAGTGGGAGATGAGGACCAGCAAGAGCTTTCAGGGCTGCCACCTTTAGTGTAGGAGCAATCCCTGGACGTTCGCAATTTCGGTGTTGAGCTCTGGCCAGATTGAGCAGGAGAGGCTGTGTACGTTGGAAGTTTTAGTAGGCTAAACAAGTTCAGAGGCCAAGTGTTTGAGGTTCGTTTGAGAGGTTACCAGTGGGAGATGAGGACCAGCAAGAGCTTTCAGGGCTGGCACCTTTAGTCTAGGAGCAATCGCTGGACGTTCGCAATTTTGGTGTTGAGCTCTGGCCAGATTGAGCAGGACAGGCTGTGTACGTTGGAAGTTTTAGTAGGCTAAACAAGTTCAGAGGCCAAGTGTTTGTGGTTCGTTTGAGAGGTTACCAGTGGGAGATGAGGACCAGCAAGAGCTTTCAGGGCTGGCACCTTTAGTGTAGGAGCAATCTCTGGACGTTCGCAATTTCGGTGTTGAGCTCTGGCCAGATTGAGCAGGAGAGGCTGTGTACGTTGGAAGTTTTAGTAGGCTAAACAAGTTCAGAGGCCAAGTGTTTGTGGTTCGTTTGAGAGGTTACCAGTGGGAGATGAGGACCAGCAAGAGCTTTCAGGGCTGGCACCTTTAGTGTAGGAGCAATCGCTGGACGTTCGCAATTTCGGTGTTGAGCTCTGGCCTGATTGAGCAGGACAGGCTGTGTACGTTGGCAGTTTTTAGTAGGCTAAACAAGTTCAGAGGCCAAGTGTTTGTGGTTCGTTTGAGAGGTTACCAGTGGGAGATGAGGACCAGCAAGAGCTTTCAGGGCTGGCAGCTTAGTGTAGGAGCAATCGCTGGACGTTCGCAATTTCGGTGTTGAGCTCTGGCCAGATTGAGCAGGAGAGGGAGTGTACGTTGGAAGTTTTAGTAGGCTAAACAAGTTCAGAGGCCAAGTGTTTGTGGTTCGTTTGAGAGGTTACCAGTGGGAGATGAGTCCAGCAAGAGCTTTCAGGGCTGGCACGTTTAGTGTAGGAGCAATCTCTGGACGTTCGCAATTTCGGTGTTGAGCTCTGGCCAGATTGAGCAGGAGAGGCTGTGTACGTTGGAAATTTTAGTAGGCTAAACAAGTTCAGAGGCCAAGTGTTTGTGGTTCGTTTGAGAGGTTACCAGTGGGAGATGAGGACCAGCAAGAGCTTTCAGGGCTGCCACCTTTAGTGTAGGAGTAATCGCTGGACGTTCGCAATTTCGGTGTTGAGCTCTGGCCAGATTGAGCAGGAGAGGCTGTGTACGTTGGAAGTTTTAGTAGCCTAAACAAGTTCAGAGGCCACGTGTTTGTGGTTCGTTTGAGAGGTTACCAGTGGGAGATGAGGACCAGCAAGAGCTTTCAGGGCTGGCACCTTTAGTGTAGGAGCAATCGCTGGACGTTCGCAATTTCGGTGTTGAGCTCTGGCCAGATTGAGCAGGACAGGCTGTGTACGTTGGAAGTTTTAGTAGGCTAAACAAGTTCAGAGGCCAAGTGTTTGTGGTTCGTTTGAGAGGTTACCAGTGGGAGATGAGGACCAGCAAGAGCTTTCAGGGCTGGCACGTTTACTGTAGGAGCAATCTCTGGACGTTCGCAATTTCGGTGTTGAGCTCTGGCCAGATTGAGCAGGAGAGGCTGTGTACGTTGGAAGTTTTAGTAGGCTAAACAAGTTCAGAGGCCAAGTGTTTGTGGTTCGTTTGAGAGGTTACCAGTGGGAGATGAGGACCAGGAAGAGCTTTCAGGGCTGTCACCTTTAGTGTAGGAGCAATCGCTGGACGTTCGCAATTTCGGTGTTGAGCTCTGGCCAGATTGAGCAGGAGAGGCTGTGTACGTTGGCAGTTTTAGTAGGCTAAACAAGTTCAGAGGCCAAGTGTTTGAGGTTCGTTTGAGAGGTTACCAGTGGGAGATGAGGACCAGCAAGAGCTTTCAGGGCTGGCACCTTTAGTGTAGGAGCAATCCCTGGACGTTCGCAATTTCGGTGTTGAGCTCTGGCCAGATTGAGCAGGAGAGGCTGTGTACGTTGGCAGTTTTAGTAGCCTAAACAAGTTCAGAGGCCAAGTGTTTGAGGTTCGTTTGAGAGGTTACCAGTGGGAGATGAGGACCAGCAAGAGCTTTCAGGGCTGGCACCTTTAGTGTAGGAGCAATCCCTGGACGTTCGCAATTTCGGTGTTGAGCTCTGGCCAGATTGAGCAGGACAGGCTGTGTACGTTGGAAGTTTTAGTAGGCTAAACAAGTTCAGAGGCCAAGTGTTTGTGGTTCGTTTGAGAGGTTACCAGTGGGAGATGAGGACCAGCAAGAGCTTTCAGGGCTGGCACCTTTAGTGTAGGAGCAATCGCTGGACGTTCGCAATTTCGGTGTTGCGCTCTGGCCAGATTGAGCAGGAGAGGCTGTGTACGTTGGCAGTTTTAGTAGGCTAAACAAGTTCAGAGGCCAAGTGTTTGTGGTTCGTTTGAGAGGTTACCAGTGGGAGATGAGGACCAGCAAGAGCTTTCAGGGCTGGCACCTTTAGTGTAGGAGTAATCCCTGGACGTTCGCAATTTCGGTGTTGAGCTCTGGCCAGATTGAGCAGGAGAGGCTGTGTACGTTGGAAGTTTTAGTAGGCTAAACAAGTTCAGAGGCCAAGTGTTTGTGGTTCGTTTGAGAGGTTACCAGTGGGAGATGAGGACCAGCAAGAGCTTTCAGGGCTGGCACCTTTAGTGTAGGAGCAATCGCTTGACGTTCGCAATTTCGGTGTTGAGCTCTGGCCAGATTGAGCAGGACAGGCTGTGTACGTTGGAAGTTTTAGTAGGCTAAACAAGTTCAGAGGCCAAGTGTTTGTGGTTCGTTTGAGAGGTTACCAGTGGGAGATGAGGACCAGCAAGAGCTTTCAGGGCTGGCACCTTTAGTGTAGGAGCAATCCCTGGACGTTCGCAATTTCGGTGTTGAGCTCTGGCCTGATTGAGCAGGACAGGCTGTGTACGTTGGCAGTTTTAGTAGGCTAAACAAGTTCAGAGGCCAAGTGTTTGTGGTTCGTTTGAGAGGTTACCAGTGGGAGATGAGGACCAGCAAGAGCTTTCAGGGCTGGCAGCTTTAGTGTAGGAGCAATCGCTGGACGTTCGCAATTTCGGTGTTGAGCTCTGGCCAGATTGAGCAGGAGAGGGAGTGTACGTTGGAAGTTTTAGTAGGCTAAACAAGTTCAGAGGCCAAGTGTTTGTGGTTCGTTTGAGAGGTTACCAGTGGGAGATGAGGACCAGCAAGAGCTTTCAGGGCTGGCACGTTTAGTGTAGGAGCAATCTCTGGACGTTCGCAATTTCGGTGTTGAGCTCTGGCCAGATTGAGCAGGAGAGGCTGTGTACGTTGGAAGTTTTAGTAGGCTAAACAAGTTCAGAGGCCAAGTGTTTGTGGTTCGTTTGAGAGGTTACCAGTGGGAGATGAGGACCAGCAAGAGCTTTCAGGGCTGCCACCTTTAGTGTAGGAGTAATCCCTGGACGTTCGCAATTTCGGTGTTGAGCTCTGGCCAGATTGAGCAGGAGAGGCTGTGTACGTTGGAAGTTTTAGTAGGCTAAACAAGTTCAGAGGCCAAGTGTTTGTGGTTCGTTTGAGAGGTTACCAGTGGGAGATGAGGACCAGCAAGAGCTTTCAGGGCTGGCACCTTTAGTGTAGGAGCAATCGCTTGACGTTCGCAATTTCGGTGTTGAGCTCTGGCCAGATTGAGCAGGACAGGCTGTGTACGTTGGAAGTTTTAGTAGGCTAAACAAGTTCAGAGGCCAAGTGTTTGTGGTTCGTTTGAGAGGTTACCAGTGGGAGATGAGGACCAGCAAGAGCTTTCAGGGCTGGCACGTTTACTGTAGGAGCAATCTCTGGACGTTCGCAATTTCGGTGTTGAGCTCTGGCCAGATTGAGCAGGAGAGGCTGTGTACGTTGGAAGTTTTAGTAGCCTAAACAAGTTGAGAGGCCAAGTGTTTGAGGTTCGTTTGAGAGGTTACCAGTGGGAGATGAGGACCAGCAAGAGCTTTCAGGGCTGTCACCTTTAGTGTAGGAGCAATCGCTGGACGTTCGCAATTTCGGTGTTGAGCTCTGGCCAGATTGAGCAGGAGAGGCTGTGTACGTTGGAAGTTTTAGTAGGCTAAACAAGTTCAGAGGCCAAGTGTTTGAGGTTCGTTTGAGAGGTTACCAGTGGGAGATGAGGACCAGCAAGAGCTTTCAGGGCTGGCACCTTTAGTGTAGGAGCAATCCCTGGACGTTCGCAATTTCGGTGTTGAGCTCTGGCCAGATTGAGCAGGAGAGGCTGTGTACGTTGGAAGTTTTAGTAGCCTAAACAAGTTCAGAGGCCAAGTGTTTGAGGTTCGTTTGAGAGGTTACCAGTGGGAGATGAGGACCAGCAAGAGCTTTCAGGGCTGGCACCTTTAGTGTAGGAGCAATCCCTGGACGTTCGCAATTTCGGTGTTGAGCTCTGGCCAGATTGAGCAGGACAGGCTGTGTACGTTGGAAGTTTTAGTAGGCTAAACAAGTTCAGAGGCCAAGTGTTTGTGGTTCGTTTGAGAGGTTACCAGTGGGAGATGAGGACCAGCAAGAGCTTTCAGGGCTGGCACCTTTAGTGTAGGAGCAATCGCTGGACGTTCGCAATTTCGGTGTTGAGCTCTGGCCAGATTGAGCAGGAGAGGCTGTGTACGTTGGAAGTTTTAGTAGGCTAAACAAGTTCAGAGGCCAAGTGTTTGAGGTTCGTTTGAGAGGTTACCAGTGGGAGATGAGGACCAGCAAGAGCTTTCAGGGCTGCCACCTTTAGTGTAGGAGCAATCCCTGGACGTTCGCAATTTCGGTGTTGAGCTCTGGCCAGATTGAGCAGGAGAGGCTGTGTACGTTGGAAGTTTTAGTAGGCTAAACAAGTTCAGAGCCCAAGTGTTTGTGGTTCGTTTGAGAGGTTACCAGTGGGAGATGAGGACCAGCAAGAGCTTTCAGGGCTGGCACCTTTAGTGTAGGAGCAATCGCTTGACGTTCGCAATTTCGGTGTTGAGCTCTGGCCAGATTGAGCAGGACAGGCTGTGTACGTTGGAAGTTTTAGTAGGCTAAACAAGTTCAGAGCCCAAGTGTTTGTGGTTCGTTTGAGAGGTTACCAGTGGGAGATGAGGACCAGCAAGAGCTTTCAGGGCTGGCACCTTTAGTGTAGGAGCAATCGCTTGATGTTCGCAATTTTTTTCGGGGTGCGGGGGGGGTGTTGAGCTCTGGCCAGATTGAGCAGGAGAGGCTGTGTACGTTGGAAGTTTTAGTAGGGTAAACAAGTTCAGAGGCCAAGTGTTTGTGGTTCGTTTGAGAGGTTACCAGTGGGAGATGAGGACCAGCAAGAGCTTTCAGGGCTGGCACCTTTACTGTAGGAGCAATTGCTGGACGTTCGCAATTTCGGTGTTGAGCTCTGGCCAGATTGAGCAGGAGAGGGAGTGTACGTTGGAAGTTTTAGTAGCCTAAAGAAGTTCAGAGGCCAAGTGTTTGAGGTTCGTTTGAGAGGTTACCAGTGGGAGATGAGGACCAGCAAGAGCTTTCAGGGCTGGCATCTTTAGTGTAGGAGCAATCGCTGGACGTTCGCAATTTCGGTGTTGAGCTCTGGCCAGATTGAGCAGGACAGGCTGTGTACGTTGGAAGTTTTAGTAGGCTAAACAAGTTCAGAGGCCAAGTGTTTGTGGTTCGTTTGAGAGGTTACCAGTGGGAGATGAGGACCAGCAAGAGCTTTCAGGGCTGGCACCTTTAGTGTAGGAGCAATCGCTGGACGTTCGCAATTTCGGTGTTGAGCTCTGGCCAGATTGAGCAGGAGAGGCTGTGTACGTTGGAAGTTTTAGTAGCCTAAACAAGTTCAGAGGCCAAGTGTTTGAGGTTCGTTTGAGAGGTTACCAGTGGGAGATGAGGACCAGCAAGAGCTTTCAGGGCTGGCACCTTTAGTGTAGGAGCAATCCCTGGACGTTCGCAATTTCGGTGTTGAGCTCTGGCCTGATTGAGCAGGACAGGCTGTGTACGTTGGCAGTTTTAGTAGGCTAAACAAGTTCAGAGGCCAAGTGTTTGTGGTTCGTTTGAGAGGTTACCAGTGGGAGATGAGGACCAGCAAGAGCTTTCAGGGCTGGCAGCTTTAGTGTAGGAGCAATCGCTGGACGTTCGCAATTTCGGTTTTGAGCTCTGGCCAGATTGAGCAGGACAGGCTGTGTACGTTGGAAGTTTTAGTAGGCTAAACAAGTTCAGAGGCCAAGTGTTTGTGGTTCGTTTGAGAGGTTACCAGTGGGAGATGAGGACCAGCAAGAGCTTTCAGGGCTGGCACCTTTAGTGTAGGAGCAATCGCTTGACGTTCGCAATTTCGGTGTTGAGCTCTGGCCAGATTGAGCAGGACAGGCTGTGTACGTTGGAAGTTTTAGTAGGCTAAACAAGTTCAGAGGCCAAGTGTTTGTGGTTCGTTTGAGAGGTTACCAGTGGGAGATGAGGACCAGCAAGAGCTTTCAGGGCTGGCACCTTTAGTGTAGGAGCAATCTCTGGACGTTCGCAATTTCGGTGTTGAGCTCTGGCCAGATTGAGCAGGACAGGCTGTGTACGTTGGAAGTTTTAGTAGCCTAAACAAGTTGAGAGGCCAAGTGTTTGAGGTTCGTTTGAGAGGTTACCAGTGGGAGATGAGGACCAGCAAGAGCTTTCAGGGCTGTCACCTTTAGTGTAGGAGCAATCGCTGGACGTTCGCAATTTCGGTGTTGAGCTCTGGCCAGATTGAGCAGGAGAGGCTGTGTACGTTGGAAGTTTTAGTAGGCTAAACAAGTTCAGAGGCCAAGTGTTTGTGGTTCGTTTGAGAGGTTACCAGTGGGAGATGAGGACCAGCAAGAGCTTTCAGGGCTGGCACCTTTAGTGTAGGAGCAATCGCTTGATGTTCGCAATTTCGGTGTTGAGCTCTGGCCAGATTGAGCAGGAGAGGCTGTGTACGTTGGAAGTTTTAGTAGGGTAAACAAGTTCAGAGGCCAAGTGTTTGTGGTTCGTTTGAGAGGTTACCAGTGGGAGATGAGGACCAGCAAGAGCTTTCAGGGCTGGCACCTTTACTGTAGGAGCAATTGCTGGACGTTCGCAATTTCGGTGTTGAGCTCTGGCCAGATTGAGCAGGAGAGGGAGTGTACGTTGGAAGTTTTAGTAGCCTAAAGAAGTTCAGAGGCCAAGTGTTTGAGGTTCGTTTGAGAGGTTACCAGTGGGAGATGAGGACCAGCAAGAGCTTTCAGGGCTGGCATCTTTAGTGTAGGAGCAATCGCTGGACGTTCGCAATTTCGGTGTTGAGCTCTGGCCAGATTGAGCAGGAGAGGCTGTGTACGTTGGAAGTTTTAGTAGGCTAAACAAGTTCAGAGGCCAAGTGTTTGTGGTTCGTTTGAGAGGTTACCAGTGGGAGATGAGGACCAGCAAGAGCTTTCAGGGCTGGCACCTTTAGTGTAGGAGCAATCGCTGGACGTTCGCAATTTCGGTGTTGAGCTCTGGCCAGATTGAGCAGGAGAGGCTGTGTACGTTGGAAGTTTTAGTAGGCTAAACAAGTTCAGAGGCCAAGTGTTTGTGGTTCGTTTGAGAGGTTACCAGTGGGAGATGAGGACCAGCAAGAGCTTTCAGGGCTGGCACCTTTAGTGTAGGAGCAATCGCTTGACGTTCGCAATTTCGGTGTTGAGCTCTGGCCAGATTGAGCAGGACAGGCTGTGTACGTTGGAAGTTTTAGTAGGCTAAACAAGTTCAGAGGCCAAGTGTTTGTGGTTCGTTTGAGAGGTTACCAGTGGGAGATGAGGACCAGCAAGAGCTTTCAGGGCTGGCACGTTTAGTGTAGGAGCAATCTCTGGACGTTCGCAATTTCGGTGTTGAGCTCTGGCCAGATTGAGCAGGAGAGGCTGTGTACGTTGGAAGTTTTAGTAGGCTAAACAAGTTCAGAGGCCAAGTGTTTGTGGTTCGTTTGAGAGGTTACCAGTGGGAGATGAGGACCAGCAAGAGCTTTCAGGGCTGCCACCTTTAGTGTAGGAGTAATCCCTGGACGTTCGCAATTTCGGTGTTGAGCTCTGGCCAGATTGAGCAGGAGAGGCTGTGTACGTTGGAAGTTTTAGTAGGCTAAACAAGTTCAGAGGCCAAGTGTTTGTGGTTCGTTTGAGAGGTTACCAGTGGGAGATGAGGACCAGCAAGAGCTTTCAGGGCTGGCACCTTTAGTGTAGGAGCAATCGCTTGATGTTCGCAATTTCGGTGTTGAGCTCTGGCCAGATTGAGCAGGAGAGGCTGTGTACGTTGGAAGTTTTAGTAGGGCTAAACAAGTTCAGAGGCCAAGTGTTTGTGGTTCGTTTGAGAGGTTACCAGTGGGAGATGAGGACCAGCAAGAGCTTTCAGGGCTGGCACCTTTACTGTAGGAGCAATTGCTGGACGTTCGCAATTTCGGTGTTGAGCTCTGGCCAGATTGAGCAGGAGAGGGAGTGTACGTTGGAAGTTTTAGTAGCCTAAAGAAGTTCAGAGGCCAAGTGTTTGAGGTTCGTTTGAGAGGTTACCAGTGGGAGATGAGGACCAGCAAGAGCTTTCAGGGCTGGCATCTTTAGTGTAGGAGCAATCGCTGGACGTTCGCAATTTCGGTGTTGAGCTCTGGCCAGATTGAGCAGGAGAGGCTGTGTACGTTGGAAGTTTTAGTAGGCTAAACAAGTTCAGAGGCCAAGTGTTTGTGGTTCGTTTGAGAGGTTACCAGTGGGAGATGAGGACCAGCAAGAGCTTTCAGGGCTGGCACCTTTAGTGTAGGAGCAATCGCTGGACGTTCGCAATTTCGGTGTTGAGCTCTGGCCAGATTGAGCAGGAGAGGCTGTGTACGTTGGAAGTTTTAGTAGCCTAAACAAGTTCAGAGGCCAAGTGTTTGTGGTTCGTTTGAGAGGTTACCAGTGGGAGATGAGGACCAGCAAGAGCTTTCAGGGCTGGCACCTTTAGTGTAGGAGCAATCGCTTGACGTTCGCAATTTCGGTGTTGAGCTCTGGCCAGATTGAGCAGGACAGGCTGTGTACGTTGGAAGTTTTAGTAGGCTAAACAAGTTCAGAGGCCAAGTGTTTGTGGTTCGTTTGAGAGGTTACCAGTGGGAGATGAGGACCAGCAAGAGCTTTCAGGGCTGGCACGTTAGTGTAGGAGCAATCTCTGGACGTTCGCAATTTCGGTGTTGAGCTCTGGCCAGATTGAGCAGGAGAGGCTGTGTACGTTGGAAGTTTTAGTAGGCTAAACAAGTTCAGAGGCCAAGTGTTTGTGGTTCGTTTGAGAGGTTACCAGTGGGAGATGAGGACCAGCAAGAGCTTTCAGGGCTGCCACCTTTAGTGTAGGAGTAATCCCTGGACGTTCGCAATTTCGGTGTTGAGCTCTGGCCAGATTGAGCAGGAGAGGCTGTGTACGTTGGAAGTTTTAGTAGGCTAAACAAGTTCAGAGGCCAAGTGTTTGTGGTTCGTTTGAGAGGTTACCAGTGGGAGATGAGGACCAGCAAGAGCTTTCAGGGCTGGCACCTTTAGTGTAGGAGCAATCGCTTGACGTTCGCAATTTCGGTGTTGAGCTCTGGCCAGATTGAGCAGGACAGGCTGTGTACGTTGGAAGTTTTAGTAGGCTAAACAAGTTCAGAGGCCAAGTGTTTGTGGTTCGTTTGAGAGGTTACCAGTGGGAGATGAGGACCAGCAAGAGCTTTCAGGGCTGGCACCTTTAGTGTAGGAGCAATCTCTGGACGTTCGCAATTTCGGTGTTGAGCTCTGGCCAGATTGAGCAGGAGAGGCTGTGTACGTTGGAAGTTTTAGTAGCCTAAACAAGTTGAGAGGCCAAGTGTTTGAGGTTCGTTTGAGAGGTTACCAGTGGGAGATGAGGACCAGCAAGAGCTTTCAGGGCTGGCATCTTTATTGTAGGAGCAATCGCTGGACGTTCGCAATTTCGGTGTTGAGCTCTGGCCAGATTGAGCAGGAGAGGCTGTGTACGTTGGAAGTTTTAGTAGGCTAAACAAGTTCAGAGGCCAAGTGTTTGTGGTTCGTTTGAGAGGTTACCAGTGGGAGATGAGGACCAGCAAGAGCTTTCAGGGCTGGCACCTTTAGTGTAGGAGCAATCGCTGGACGTTCGCAATTTCGGTGTTGAGCTCTGGCCAGATTGAGCAGGAGAGTCTGTGTACGTTGGAAGTTTTAGTAGGCTAAACAAGTTCAGAGGCCAAGTGTTTGTGGTTCGTTTGAGAGGTTACCAGTGGGAGATGAGGACCAGCAAGAGCTTTCAGGGCTGCCACCTTTAGTGTAGGAGTAATCCCTGGACGTTCGCAATTTCGGTGTGAGCTCTGGCCAGATTGAGCAGGAGAGGCTGTGTACGTTGGAAGTTTTAGTAGGCTAAACAAGTTCAGAGGCCAAGTGTTTGTGGTTCGTTTGAGAGGTTACCAGTGGGAGATGAGGACCAGCAAGAGCTTTCAGGGCTGGCACCTTTAGTGTAGGAGCAATCGCTTGACGTTCGCAATTTCGGTGTTGAGCTCTGGCCAGATTGAGCAGGACAGGCTGTGTACGTTGGAAGTTTTAGTAGGCTAAACAAGTTCAGAGGCCAAGTGTTTGTGGTTCGTTTGAGAGGTTACCAGTGGGAGATGAGGACCAGCAAGAGCTTTCAGGGCTGGCACCTTTAGTGTAGGAGCAATCTCTGGACGTTCGCAATTTCGGTGTTGAGCTCTGGCCAGATTGAGCAGGAGAGGCTGTGTACGTTGGAAGTTTTAGTAGCCTAAACAAGTTGAGAGGCCAAGTGTTTGAGGTTCGTTTGAGAGGTTACCAGTGGGAGATGAGGACCAGCAAGAGCTTTCAGGGCTGGCATCTTTATTGTAGGAGCAATCGCTGGACGTTCGCAATTTCGGTGTTGAGCTCTGGCCAGATTGAGCAGGAGAGGCTGTGTACGTTGGAAGTTTTAGTAGGCTAAACAAGTTCAGAGGCCAAGTGTTTGTGGTTCGTTTGAGAGGTTACCAGTGGGAGATGAGGACCAGCAAGAGCTTTCAGGGCTGGCACCTTTAGTGTAGGAGCAATCGCTGGACGTTCGCAATTTCGGTGTTGAGCTCTGGCCAGATTGAGCAGGAGAGTCTGTGTACGTTGGAAGTTTTAGTAGGCTAAACAAGTTCAGAGGCCAAGTGTTTGTGGTTCGTTTGAGAGGTTACCAGTGGGAGATGAGGACCAGCAAGAGCTTTCAGGGCTGCCACCTTTAGTGTAGGAGTAATCCCTGGACGTTCGCAATTTCGGTGTTGAGCTCTGGCCAGATTGAGCAGGAGAGGCTGTGTACGTTGGAAGTTTTAGTAGGCTAAACAAGTTCAGAGGCCAAGTGTTTGTGGTTCGTTTGAGAGGTTACCAGTGGGAGATGAGGACCAGCAAGAGCTTTCAGGGCTGGCACCTTTAGTGTAGGAGCAATCGCTTGACGTTCGCAATTTCGGTGTTGAGCTCTGGCCAGATTGAGCAGGACAGGCTGTGTACGTTGGAAGTTTTAGTAGGCTAAACAAGTTCAGAGGCCAAGTGTTTGTGGTTCGTTTGAGAGGTTACCAGTGGGAGATGAGGACCAGCAAGAGCTTTCAGGGCTGGCACGTTTAGTGTAGGAGCAATCTCTGGACGTTCGCAATTTCGGTGTTGAGCTCTGGCCAGATTGAGCAGGAGAGGCTGTGTACGTTGGAAGTTTTAGTAGGCTAAACAAGTTCAGAGGCCAAGTGTTTGTGGTTCGTTTGAGAGGTTACCAGTGGGAGATGAGGACCAGCAAGAGCTTTCAGGGCTGCCACCTTTAGTGTAGGAGTAATCCCTGGACGTTCGCAATTTCGGTGTTGAGCTCTGGCCAGATTGAGCAGGAGAGGCTGTGTACGTTGGAAGTTTTAGTAGGCTAAACAAGTTCAGAGGCCAAGTGTTTGTGGTTCGTTTGAGAGGTTACCAGTGGGAGATGAGGACCAGCAAGAGCTTTCAGGGCTGGCACCTTTAGTGTAGGAGCAATCGCTTGATGTTCGCAATTTCGGTGTTGAGCTCTGGCCAGATTGAGCAGGAGAGGCTGTGTACGTTGGAAGTTTTAGTAGGGTAAACAAGTTCAGAGGCCAAGTGTTTGTGGTTCGTTTGAGAGGTTACCAGTGGGAGATGAGGACCAGCAAGAGCTTTCAGGGCTGGCACCTTTACTGTAGGAGCAATTGCTGGACGTTCGCAATTTCGGTGTTGAGCTCTGGCCAGATTGAGCAGGAGAGGGAGTGTACGTTGGAAGTTTTAGTAGCCTAAAGAAGTTCAGAGGCCAAGTGTTTGAGGTTCGTTTGAGAGGTTACCAGTGGGAGATGAGGACCAGCAAGAGCTTTCAGGGCTGGCATCTTTAGTGTAGGAGCAATCGCTGGACGTTCGCAATTTCGGTGTTGAGCTCTGGCCAGATTGAGCAGGAGAGGCTGTGTACGTTGGAAGTTTTAGTAGGCTAAACAAGTTCAGAGGCCAAGTGTTTGTGGTTCGTTTGAGAGGTTACCAGTGGGAGATGAGGACCAGCAAGAGCTTTCAGGGCTGGCACCTTTAGTGTAGGAGCAATCGCTGGACGTTCGCAATTTCGGTGTTGAGCTCTGGCCAGATTGAGCAGGAGAGGCTGTGTACGTTGGAAGTTTTAGTAGGCTAAACAAGTTCAGAGGCCAAGTGTTTGTGGTTCGTTTGAGAGGTTACCAGTGGGAGATGAGGACCAGCAAGAGCTTTCAGGGCTGGCACCTTTAGTGTAGGAGCAATCGCTTGACGTTCGCAATTTCGGTGTTGAGCTCTGGCCAGATTGAGCAGGACAGGCTGTGTACGTTGGAAGTTTTAGTAGGCTAAACAAGTTCAGAGGCCAAGTGTTTGTGGTTCGTTTGAGAGGTTACCAGTGGGAGATGAGGACCAGCAAGAGCTTTCAGGGCTGGCACGTTTAGTGTAGGAGCAATCTCTGGACGTTCGCAATTTCGGTGTTGAGCTCTGGCCAGATTGAGCAGGAGAGGCTGTGTACGTTGGAAGTTTTAGTAGGCTAAACAAGTTCAGAGGCCAAGTGTTTGTGGTTCGTTTGAGAGGTTACCAGTGGGAGATGAGGACCAGCAAGAGCTTTCAGGGCTGCCACCTTTAGTGTAGGAGTAATCCCTGGACGTTCGCAATTTCGGTGTTGAGCTCTGGCCAGATTGAGCAGGAGAGGCTGTGTACGTTGGAAGTTTTAGTAGGCTAAACAAGTTCAGAGGCCAAGTGTTTGTGGTTCGTTTGAGAGGTTACCAGTGGGAGATGAGGACCAGCAAGAGCTTTCAGGGCTGGCACCTTTAGTGTAGGAGCAATCGCTTGACGTTCGCAATTTCGGTGTTGAGCTCTGGCCAGATTGAGCAGGACAGGCTGTGTACGTTGGAAGTTTTAGTAGGCTAAACAAGTTCAGAGGCCAAGTGTTTGTGGTTCGTTTGAGAGGTTACCAGTGGGAGATGAGGACCAGCAAGAGCTTTCAGGGCTGGCACCTTTAGTGTAGGAGCAATCGCTGGACGTTCGCAATTTCGGTGTTGAGCTCTGGCCAGATTGAGCAGGAGAGGCTGTGTACGTTGGAAGTTTTAGTAGGCTAAACAAGTTCAGAGGCCAAGTGTTTGTGGTTCGTTTGAGAGGTTACCAGTGGGAGATGAGGACCAGCAAGAGCTTTCAGGGCTGCCACCTTTAGTGTAGGAGTAATCCCTGGACGTTCGCAATTTCGGTGTTGAGCTCTGGCCAGATTGAGCAGGAGAGGCTGTGTACGTTGGAAGTTTTAGTAGGCTAAACAAGTTCAGAGGCCAAGTGTTTGTGGTTCGTTTGAGAGGTTACCAGTGGGAGATGAGGACCAGCAAGAGCTTTCAGGGCTGGCACCTTTAGTGTAGGAGCAATCGCTTGACGTTCGCAATTTCGGTGTTGAGCTCTGGCCAGATTGAGCAGGACAGGCTGTGTACGTTGGAAGTTTTAGTAGGCTAAACAAGTTCAGAGGCCAAGTGTTTGTGGTTCGTTTGAGAGGTTACCAGTGGGAGATGAGGACCAGCAAGAGCTTTCAGGGCTGGCACCTTTAGTGTAGGAGCAATCTCTGGACGTTCGCAATTTCGGTGTTGAGCTCTGGCCAGATTGAGCAGGAGAGGCTGTGTACGTTGGAAGTTTTAGTAGCCTAAACAAGTTGAGAGGCCAAGTGTTTGAGGTTCGTTTGAGAGGTTACCAGTGGGAGATGAGGACCAGCAAGAGCTTTCAGGGCTGGCACCTTTAGTGTAGGAGCAATCGCTGGACGTTCGCAATTTCGGTGTTGAGCTCTGGCCAGATTGAGCAGGAGAGGCTGTGTACGTTGGAAGTTTTAGTAGGCTAAACAAGTTCAGAGGCCAAGTGTTTGTGGTTCGTTTGAGAGGTTACCAGTGGGAGATGAGGACCAGCAAGAGCTTTCAGGGCTGGCACCTTTAGTGTAGGAGCAATCTCTGGACGTTCGCAATTTCGGTGTTGAGCTCTGGCCAGATTGAGCAGGAGAGGCTGTGTACGTTGGAAGTTTTAGTAGCCTAAACAAGTTGAGAGGCCAAGTGTTTGAGGTTCGTTTGAGAGGTTACCAGTGGGAGATGAGGACCAGCAAGAGCTTTCAGGGCTGGCACCTTTAGTGTAGGAGCAATCGCTGGACGTTCGCAATTTCGGTGTTGAGCTCTGGCCAGATTGAGCAGGAGAGGCTGTGTACGTTGGAAGTTTTAGTAGGCTAAACAAGTTCAGAGGCCAAGTGTTTGTGGTTCGTTTGAGAGGTTACCAGTGGGAGATGAGGACCAGCAAGAGCTTTCAGGGCTGCCACCTTTAGTGTAGGAGTAATCCCTGGACGTTCGCAATTTCGGTGTTGAGCTCTGGCCAGATTGAGCAGGAGAGGCTGTGTACGTTGGAAGTTTTAGTAGGCTAAACAAGTTCAGAGGCCAAGTGTTTGTGGTTCGTTTGAGAGGTTATCAGTGGGAGATGAGGACCAGCAAGAGCTTTCAGGGCTGGCACCTTTAGTGTAGGAGCAATCGCTTGACGTTCGCAATTTCGGTGTTGAGCTCTGGCCAGATTGAGCAGGACAGGCTGTGTACGTTGGAAGTTTTAGTAGGCTAAACAAGTTCAGAGGCCAAGTGTTTGTGGTTCGTTTGAGAGGTTACCAGTGGGAGATGAGGACCAGCAAGAGCTTTCAGGGCTGGCACCTTTAGTGTAGGAGCAATCTCTGGACGTTCGCAATTTCGGTGTTGAGCTCTGGCCAGATTGAGCAGGAGAGGCTGTGTACGTTGGAAGTTTTAGTAGCCTAAACAAGTTGAGAGGCCAAGTGTTTGAGGTTCGTTTGAGAGGTTACCAGTGGGAGATGAGGACCAGCAAGAGCTTTCAGGGCTGGCATCTTTAGTGTAGGAGCAATCGCTGGACGTTCGCAATTTCGGTGTTGAGCTCTGGCCAGATTGAGCAGGAGAGGCTGTGTACGTTGGAAGTTTTAGTAGGCTAAACAAGTTCAGAGGCCCCAAGTGTTTGTGGTTCGTTTGAGAGGTTACCAGTGGGAGATGAGGACCAGCAAGAGCTTTCAGGGCTGGCACCTTTAGTGTAGGAGCAATCGCTGGACGTTCGCAATTTCGGTGTTGAGCTCTGGCCAGATTGAGCAGGAGAGGCTGTGTACGTTGGAAGTTTTAGTAGGCTAAACAAGTTCAGAGGCCAAGTGTTTGTGGTTCGTTTGAGAGGTTACCAGTGGGAGATGAGGACCAGCAAGAGCTTTCAGGGCTGGCACCTTTAGTGTAGGAGCAATCGCTGGACGTTCGCAATTTCGGTGTTGAGCTCTGGCCAGATTGAGCAGGAGAGGCTGTGTACGTTGGAAGTTTTAGTAGGCTAAACAAGTTCAGAGGCCAAGTGTTTGTGGTTCGTTTGAGAGGTTACCAGTGGGAGATGAGGACCAGCAAGAGCTTTCAGGGCTGGCACCTTTAGTGTAGGAGCAATCGCTTGACGTTCGCAATTTCGGTGTTGAGCTCTGGCCAGATTGAGCAGGACAGGCTGTGTACGTTGGAAGTTTTAGTAGGCTAAACAAGTTCAGAGGCCAAGTGTTTGTGGTTCGTTTGAGAGGTTACCAGTGGGAGATGAGGACCAGCAAGAGCTTTCAGGGCTGGCACCTTTAGTGTAGGAGCAATCTCTGGACGTTCGCAATTTCGGTGTTGAGCTCTGGCCAGATTGAGCAGGAGAGGCTGTGTACGTTGGAAGTTTTAGTAGCCTAAACAAGTTGAGAGGCCAAGTGTTTGAGGTTCGTTTGAGAGGTTACCAGTGGGAGATGAGGACCAGCAAGAGCTTTCAGGGCTGGCACCTTTAGTGTAGGAGCAATCGCTGGACGTTCGCAATTTCGGTGTTGAGCTCTGGCCAGATTGAGCAGGAGAGGCTGTGTACGTTGGAAGTTTTAGTAGGCTAAACAAGTTCAGAGGCCAAGTGTTTGTGGTTCGTTTGAGAGGTTACCAGTGGGAGATGAGGACCAGCAAGAGCTTTCAGGGCTGGCACCTTTAGTGTAGGAGCAATCTCTGGACGTTCGCAATTTCGGTGTTGAGCTCTGGCCAGATTGAGCAGGAGAGGCTGTGTACGTTGGAAGTTTTAGTAGCCTAAACAAGTTGAGAGGCCAAGTGTTTGAGGTTCGTTTGAGAGGTTACCAGTGGGAGATGAGGACCAGCAAGAGCTTTCAGGGCTGGCATCTTTAGTGTAGGAGCAATCGCTGGACGTTCGCAATTTCGGTGTTGAGCTCTGGCCAGATTGAGCAGGAGAGGCTGTGTACGTTGGAAGTTTTAGTAGGCTAAACAAGTTCAGAGGCCAAGTGTTTGTGGTTCGTTTGAGAGGTTACCAGTGGGAGATGAGGACCAGCAAGAGCTTTCAGGGCTGGCACCTTTAGTGTAGGAGCAATCGCTGGACGTTCGCAATTTCGGTGTTGAGCTCTGGCCAGATTGAGCAGGAGAGGCTGTGTACGTTGGAAGTTTTAGTAGGCTAAACAAGTTCAGAGGCCAAGTGTTTGTGGTTCGTTTGAGAGGTTACCAGTGGGAGATGAGGACCAGCAAGAGCTTTCAGGGCTGCACCTTTAGTGTAGGAGTAATCCCTGGACGTTCGCAATTTCGGTGTTGAGCTCTGGCCAGATTGAGCAGGAGAGGCTGTGTACGTTGGAAGTTTTAGTAGGCTAAACAAGTTCAGAGGCCAAGTGTTTGTGGTTCGTTTGAGAGGTTACCAGTGGGAGATGAGGACCAGCAAGAGCTTTCAGGGCTGGCACCTTTAGTGTAGGAGCAATCGCTTGACGTTCGCAATTTCGGTGTTGAGCTCTGGCCAGATTGAGCAGGACAGGCTGTGTACGTTGGAAGTTTTAGTAGGCTAAACAAGTTCAGAGGCCAAGTGTTTGTGGTTCGTTTGAGAGGTTACCAGTGGGAGATGAGGACCAGCAAGAGCTTTCAGGGCTGGCACCTTTAGTGTAGGAGCAATCTCTGGACGTTCGCAATTTCGGTGTTGAGCTCTGGCCAGATTGAGCAGGAGAGGCTGTGTACGTTGGAAGTTTTAGTAGCCTAAACAAGTTCAGAGGCCAAGTGTTTGAGGTTCGTTTGAGAGGTTACCAGTGGGAGATGAGGACCAGCAAGAGCTTTCAGGGCTGGCACCTTTAGTGTAGGAGCAATCGCTGGACGTTCGCAATTTCGGTGTTGAGCTCTGGCCAGATTGAGCAGGAGAGGCTGTGTACGTTGGAAGTTTTAGTAGGCTAAACAAGTTCAGAGGCCCCAAGTGTTTGTGGTTCGTTTGAGAGGTTACCAGTGGGAGATGAGGACCAGCAAGAGCTTTCAGGGCTGGCACCTTTAGTGTAGGAGAAATCCCTGGACGTTCGC
Source organism: Gavia stellata (assembly GCF_030936135.1). Classification (NCBI taxonomy): domain Eukaryota; kingdom Metazoa; phylum Chordata; class Aves; order Gaviiformes; family Gaviidae; genus Gavia; species Gavia stellata. The sequence continues at coordinate 27,323 of NW_026776590.1, read as the reverse complement.
AATTTCGGTGTTGAGCTCTGGCCAGATTGAGCAGGAGAGGCTGTGTACGTTGGAAGTTTTAGTAGGCTAAACAAGTTCAGAGGCCAAGTGTTTGAGGTTCGTTTGAGAGGTTACCAGTGGGAGATGAGGACCAGCAAGAGCTTTCAGGGCTGGCACCTTTAGTGTAGGAGCAATCCCTGGACATTCGCAATTTCGGTGTTGAGCTCTGGCCAGATTGAGCAGGAGAGGCTGTGTACGTTGGAAGTTTTAGTAGGCTAAACAAGTTCAGAGGCCAAGTGTTTGCTGGTTCGTTTGAGAGGTTACCAGTGGGAGATGAGGACCAGCAAGAGCTTTCAGGGCTGGCACCTTTAGTGTAGGAGCAATCGCTTGACGTTCGCAATTTCGGTATTGAGCTCTGGCCAGATTGAGCAGGACAGGCTGTGTACGTTGGAAGTTTTAGTAGGCTAAACAAGTTCAGAGCCCAAGTGTTTGTGGTTCGTTTGAGAGGTTACCAGTGGGAGATGAGGACCAGCAAGAGCTTTCAGGGCTGGCACCTTTAGTGTAGGAGCAATCGCTTGATGTTCGCAATTTCGGTGTTGAGCTCTGGCCAGATTGAGCAGGAGAGGCTGTGTACGTTGGAATTTTTAGTAGGGTAAACAAGTTCAGAGGCCAAGTGTTTGTGGTTCGTTTGAGAGGTTACCAGTGGGAGATGAGGACCAGCAAGAGCTTTCAGGGCTGGCACCTTTACTGTAGGAGCAATCCCTGGACGTTCGCAATTTCGGTGTTGAGCTCTGGCCAGATTGAGCAGGAGAGGGAGTGTACGTTGGAAGTTTTAGTAGCCTAAAGAAGTTCAGAGGCCAAGTGTTTGAGGTTCGTTTGAGAGGTTACCAGTGGGAGATGAGGACCAGCAAGAGCTTTCAGGGCTGGCATCTTTAGTGTAGGAGCAATCGCTGGACGTTCGCAATTTCGGTGTTGAGCTCTGGCCAGATTGAGCAGGAGAGGCTGTGTACGTTGGAAGTTTTAGTAGGCTAAACAAGTTCAGAGGCCCCAAGTGTTTGTGGTTCGTTTGAGAGGTTACCAGTGGGAGATGAGGACCAGCAAGAGCTTTCAGGGCTGGCACCTTTAGTGTAGGAGCAATCCCTGGACGTTCGCAATTTCGGTGTTGAGCTCTGGCCAGATTGAGCAGGAGAGGCTGTGTACGTTGGAAGTTTTAGTAGCCTAAACAAGTTCAGAGGCCAAGTGTTTGAGGTTCGTTTGAGAGGTTACCAGTGGGAGATGAGGACCAGCAAGAGCTTTCAGGGCTGCCACCTTTAGTGTAGGAGCAATCCCTGGACGTTCGCAATTTCGGTGTTGAGCTCTGGCCAGATTGAGCAGGAGAGGCTGTGTACGTTGGCAGTTTTAGTAGGCTAAACAAGTTCAGAGCCCAAGTGTTTGTGGTTCGTTTGAGAGGTTACCAGTGGGAGATGAGGACCAGCAAGAGCTTTCAGGGCTGGCACCTTTAGTGTAGGAGTAATCCCTGGACGTTCGCAATTTCGGTGTTGAGCTCTGGCCAGATTGAGCAGGAGAGGCTGTGTACGTTGGAAGTTTTAGTAGGCTAAACAAGTTCAGAGGCCAAGTGTTTGTGGTTCGTTTGAGAGGTTACCAGTGGGAGATGAGGACCAGCAAGAGCTTTCAGGGCTGGCACCTTTAGTGTAGGAGCAATCGCTTGACGTTCGCAATTTCGGTATTGAGCTCTGGCCAGATTGAGCAGGACAGGCTGTGTACGTTGGAAGTTTTAGTAGGCTAAACAAGTTCAGAGCCCAAGTGTTTGTGGTTCGTTTGAGAGGTTACCAGTGGGAGATGAGGACCAGCAAGAGCTTTCAGGGCTGGCACCTTTAGTGTAGGAGCAATCGCTTGATGTTCGCAATTTCGGTGTTGAGCTCTGGCCAGATTGAGCAGGAGAGGCTGTGTACGTTGGAAGTTTTAGTAGGGTAAACAAGTTCAGAGGCCAAGTGTTTGTGGTTCGTTTGAGAGGTTACCAGTGGGAGATGAGGACCAGCAAGAGCTTTCAGGGCTGGCACCTTTACTGTAGGAGCAATCGCTGGACGTTCGCAATTTCGGTGTTGAGCTCTGGCCAGATTGAGCAGGAGAGGGAGTGTACGTTGGAAGTTTTAGTAGCCTAAAGAAGTTCAGAGGCCAAGTGTTTGAGGTTCGTTTGAGAGGTTACCAGTGGGAGATGAGGACCAGCAAGAGCTTTCAGGGCTGGCATCTTTAGTGTAGGAGCAATCGCTGGACGTTCGCAATTTCGGTGTTGAGCTCTGGCCAGATTGAGCAGGACAGGCTGTGTACGTTGGAAGTTTTAGTAGGCTAAACAAGTTCAGAGGCCAAGTGTTTGTGGTTCGTTTGAGAGGTTACCAGTGGGAGATGAGGACCAGCAAGAGCTTTCAGGGCTGGCACCTTTAGTGTAGGAGCAATCGCTGGACGTTCGCAATTTCGGTGTTGAGCTCTGGCCAGATTGAGCAGGAGAGGCTGTGTACGTTGGAAGTTTTAGTAGGCTAAACAAGTTCAGAGGCCCCAAGTGTTTGTGGTTCGTTTGAGAGGTTACCAGTGGGAGATGAGGACCAGCAAGAGCTTTCAGGGCTGGCACCTTTAGTGTAGGAGCAATCCCTGGACGTTCGCAATTTCGGTGTTGAGCTCTGGCCAGATTGAGCAGGAGAGGCTGTGTACGTTGGAAGTTTTAGTAGGCTAAACAAGTTCAGAGGCCAAGTGTTTGAGGTTCGTTTGAGAGGTTACCAGTGGGAGATGAGGACCAGCAAGAGCTTTCAGGGCTGGCACCTTTAGTGTAGGAGCAATCCCTGGACGTTCGCAATTTCGGTGTTGAGCTCTGGCCAGATTGAGCAGGAGAGGCTGTGTACGTTGGCAGTTTTAGTAGGCTAAACAAGTTCAGAGGCCAAGTGTTTGTGGTTCGTTTGAGAGGTTACCAGTGGGAGATGAGGACCAGCAAGAGCTTTCAGGGCTGGCACCTTTAGTGTAGGAGTAATCCCTGGACGTTCGCAATTTCGGTGTTGAGCTCTGGCCAGATTGAGCAGGAGAGGCTGTGTACGTTGGAAGTTTTAGTAGGCTAAACAAGTTCAGAGCCCAAGTGTTTGTGGTTCGTTTGAGAGGTTACCAGTGGGAGATGAGGACCAGCAAGAGCTTTCAGGGCTGGCACCTTTAGTGTAGGAGCAATCGCTTGACGTTCGCAATTTCGGTATTGAGCTCTGGCCAGATTGAGCAGGACAGGCTGTGTACGTTGGAAGTTTTAGTAGGCTAAACAAGTTCAGAGCCCAAGTGTTTGTGGTTCGTTTGAGAGGTTACCAGTGGGAGATGAGGACCAGCAAGAGCTTTCAGGGCTGGCACCTTTAGTGTAGGAGCAATCGCTTGATGTTCGCAATTTCGGTGTTGAGCTCTGGCCAGATTGAGCAGGAGAGGCTGTGTACGTTGGAAGTTTTAGTAGGGTAAACAAGTTCAGAGGCCAAGTGTTTGTGGTTCGTTTGAGAGGTTACCAGTGGGAGATGAGGACCAGCAAGAGCTTTCAGGGCTGGCACCTTTACTGTAGGAGCAATCCCTGGACGTTCGCAATTTCGGTGTTGAGCTCTGGCCAGATTGAGCAGGAGAGGGAGTGTACGTTGGAAGTTTTAGTAGCCTAAAGAAGTTCAGAGGCCAAGTGTTTGAGGTTCGTTTGAGAGGTTACCAGTGGGAGATGAGGACCAGCAAGAGCTTTCAGGGCTGGCATCTTTAGTGTAGGAGCAATCGCTGGACGTTCGCAATTTCGGTGTTGAGCTCTGGCCAGATTGAGCAGGACAGGCTGTGTACGTTGGAAGTTTTAGTAGGCTAAACAAGTTCAGAGGCCAAGTGTTTGTGGTTCGTTTGAGAGGTTACCAGTGGGAGATGAGGACCAGCAAGAGCTTTCAGGGCTGGCACCTTTAGTGTAGGAGTAATCCCTGGACGTTCGCAATTTCGGTGTTGAGCTCTGGCCAGATTGAGCAGGAGAGGCTGTGTACGTTGGAAGTTTTAGTAGGCTAAACAAGTTCAGAGGCCAAGTGTTTGTGGTTCGTTTGAGAGGTTACCAGTGGGAGATGAGGACCAGCAAGAGCTTTCAGGGCTGGCACCTTTAGTGTAGGAGCAATTGCTGGACGTTCGCAATTTCGGTGTTGAGCTCTGGCCAGATTGAGCAGGACAGGCTGTGTACGTTGGAAGTTTTAGTAGGCTAAACAAGTTCAGAGCCCAAGTGTTTGTGGTTCGTTTGAGAGGTTACCAGTGGGAGATGAGGACCAGCAAGAGCTTTCAGGGCTGACACCTTTAGTGTAGGAGCAATCGCTGGACGTTCGCAATTTCGGTGTTGAGCTCTGGCCAGATTGAGCAGGAGAGGCTGTGTACGTTGGAAGTTTTAGTAGCCTAAACAAGTTCAGAGGCCAAGTGTTTGAGGTTCGTTTGAGAGGTTACCAGTGGGAGATGAGGACCAGCAAGAGCTTTCAGGGCTGGCACCTTTAGTGTAGGAGCAATCGCTGGACGTTCGCAATTTCGGTGTTGAGCTCTGGCCAGATTGAGCAGGAGAGGCTGTGTACGTTGGAAGTTTTAGTAGGCTAAACAAGTTCAGAGGCCAAGTGTTTGTGGTTCGTTTGAGAGGTTACCAGTGGGAGATGAGGACCAGCAAGAGCTTTCAGGGCTGGCACGTTTACTGTAGGAGCAATCGCTGGACGTTCGCAATTTCGGTGTTGAGCTCTGGCCAGATTGAGCAGCAGAGGCTGTGTATGTTGGCAGTTTTAGTAGACTAAACAAGTTCAGACCCCAAGTGTTTGTGACTCGTTTGAGAGGTTACCAGTGGGAGATGAGGACCAGCAAGAGCTTTCAGGGCTGGCACCTTTAGTGTAGGAGCAATCGCTGGACGTTCGCAATTTCGGTGTTGAGCTCTGGCCAGATTGAGCAGGAGAGGCTGTGTACGTTGGAAGTTTTAGTAGGCTAAACAAGTTCAGAGCCCAAGAGTTTGTGGTTCGTTTGAGAGGTTACCAGTGGGAGATGAGGACCAGCAAGAGCTTTCAGGGCTGGCACCTTTAGTGTAGGAGCAATCTCTGGACGTTCGCAATTTCGGTGTTGAGCTCTGGCCAGATTGAGCAGGAGAGGCTGTGTACGTTGGAAGTTTTAGTAGGCTAAACAAGTTCAGAGGCCAAGTGTTTGTGGTTCGTTTGAGAGGTTACCAGTGGGAGATGAGGACCAGCAAGAGCTTTCAGGGCTGGCACCTTTAGTGTAGGAGCAATCGCTGGACGTTCGCAATTTCGGTGTTGAGCTCTGGCCAGATTGAGCAGGAGAGGCTGTGTACGTTGGCAGTTTTAGTAGGCTAAACAAGTTCAGAGGCCAAGTGTTTGTGGTTCGTTTGAGAGGTTACCAGTGGGAGATGAGGACCAGCAAGAGCTTTCAGGGCTGGCACCTTTAGTGTAGGAGCAATCGCTGGACGTTCGCAATTTCGGTGTTGAGCTCTGGCCAGATTAAGCAGGAGAGGCTGTGTACGTTGGAAGTTTTAGTAGGCTAAAGAAGTTCAGAGGCCAAGTGTTTGTGGTTCGTTTGAGAGGTTACCAGTGGGAGATGAGGACCAGCAAGAGCTTTCAGGGCTGGCACCTTTAGTGTAGGAGCAATCCCTGGACGTTCGCAATTTCGGTGTTGAGCTCTGGCCTGATTGAGCAGGACAGGCTGTGTACGTTGGAAGTTTTAGTAGGCTAAACAAGTTCAGAGGCCAAGTGTTTGTGGTTCGTTTGAGAGGTTACCAGTGGGAGATGAGGACCAGCAAGAGTTTTCAGGGCTGGCACGTTTACTGTAGGAGCAATCTCTGGACGTTCGCAATTTCGGTGTTGAGCTCTGGCCAGATTGAGCAGGAGAGGCTGTGTACGTTGGAAGTTTTAGTAGGCTAAACAAGTTCAGAGGCCAAGTGTTTGAGGTTCGTTTGAGAGGTTACCAGTGGGAGATGAGGACCAGCAAGAGCTTTCAGGGCTGGTACCTTTAGTGTAGGAGCAATCGCTGGACGTTCGCAATTTCGGTGTTGAGCTCTGGCCAGATTGAGCAGGAGAGGGAGTGTACATTGGAAGTTTTAGTAGGCTAAACAAGTTCAGAGGCCAAGTGTTTGTGATTCGCTTGAGAGGTTACCAGTGGGAGATGAGGACCAGCAAGAGCTTTCAGGGCTGGCACGTTTACTGTAGGAGCAATCTCTGGACGTTCGCAATTTCAGTGTTGACCTCTGGCCAGATTGAGCAGGAGAGGCTGTGTACGTTGGAAGTTTTGGTAGCCTAAACAAGTTCAGAGCCCAAGTGTTTGTGGTTCGTTTGAGAGGTTACCAGTGGGAGATGAGGACCAGCAAGAGCTTTCAGGGCTGGCACCTTTAGTGTAGGAGCAATCGCTGGACGTTCGCAATTTCGGTGTTGAGCTCTGGCCAGATTGAGCAGGACAGGCTGTGTACGTTGGAAGTTTTAGTAGGCTAAACAAGTTCAGAGGCCAAGTGTTTGTGATTCGTTTGAGAGGTTACCAGTGGGAGATGAGGACCAGCAAGAGCTTTCAGGGCTTACACGTTTACTGTAGGAGCAATATCTGGACGTTCGCAATTTCGGTGTTGAGCTCTGGCCAGATTGAGCAGGAGAGGCTGTGTACGTTGGAAGTTTTAGTAGGCTAAACAAGTTCAGAGCCCAAGTGTTTGAGGTTCGTTTGAGAGGTTACCAGTGGGAGATGAGGACCAGCAAGAGCTTTCAGGGCTGGCACGTTTAGTGTAGGAGCAATCTCTGGACGTTCGCAATTTCGGTGTTGAGCTCTGGCCAGATTGAGCAGGACAGGCTGTGTACGTTGGAAGTTTTAGTAGGCTAAACAAGTTCAGAGGCCAAGTGTTTGTGGTTCGTTTGAGAGGTTACCAGTGGGAGATGAGGACCAGCAAGAGCTTTCAGGGCTGCCACCTTTAGTGTAGGAGTAATCCCTGGACGTTCGCAATTTCGGTGTTGAGCTCTGGCCAGATTGAGCAGGAGAGGCTGTGTACGTTGGAAGTTTTAGTAGGCTAAACAAGTTCAGAGGCCAAGTGTTTGTGGTTCGTTTGAGAGGTTACCAGTGGGAGATGAGGACCAGCAAGAGCTTTCAGGGCTGGCACCTTTAGTGTAGGAGCAATCGCTGGACGTTCGCAATTTCGGTGTTGAGCTCTGGCCAGATTGAGCAGGAGAGGCTGTGTACGTTGGAAGTTTTAGTAGGCTAAACACGTTCAGAGGCCAAGTGTTTGTGGTTTGTTTGAGAGGTTACCAGTGGGAGATGAGGACCAGCAAGAGCTTTCAGGGCTGGCACCTTTAGTGTAGGAGCAATCGCTGGACGTTCACAATTTCGGTGTTGAGCTCTGGCCAGATTGAGCAGGAGAGGCTGTGTACGTTGGCAGTTTTAGTAGGCTAAACAAGTTCAGAGGCCAAGTGTTTGTGGTTCGTTTGAGAGGTTACCAGTGGGAGATGAGGACCAGCAAGAGCTTTCAGGGCTGGCACCTTTAGTGTAGGAGCAATCGCTTGACGTTCGCAATTTCGGTGTTGAGCTCTGGCCAGATTGAGCAGGAGAGGCTGTGTACGTTGGCAGTTTTAGTAGCCTAAACAAGTTCAGAGGCCAAGTGTTTGTGGTTCGTTTGAGAGGTTACCAGTGAGAGATGAGGACCAGCAAGAGCTTTCAGGGCTGGCACCTTTAGTGTAGGAGCAATCCCTGGACGTTCGCAATTTCGGTGTTGAGCTCTGGCCTGATTGAGCAGGACAGGCTGTGTACGTTGGAAGTTTTAGTAGGCTAAACAAGTTCAGAGGCCAAGTGTTTGTGGTTCGTTTGAGAGGTTACCAGTGGGAGATGAGGACCAGCAAGAGCTTTCAGGGCTGGCACCTTTAGTGTAGGAGCAATCGCTGGACGTTCGCAATTTCGGTGTTGAGCTCTGGCCAGATTGAGCAGGAGAGGCTGTGTACATTGGAAGTTTTAGTAGGCTAAACAAGTTCAGAGGCCAAGTGTTTGTGGTTCGTTTGAGAGGTTACCAGTGGGAGATGAGGACCAGCAAGAGCTTTCAGGGCTGGCACCTTTAGTGTAGGAGCAATCGCTGGACGTTCGCAATTTCGGTGTTGAGCTCTGGCCTGATTGAGCAGGACAGGCTGTGTACGTTGTCAGTTTTAGTAGGCTAAACAAGTTCAGAGGCCAAGTGTTTGTGGTTCGTTTGAGAGGTTACCAGTGGGAGATGAGGACCAGCAAGAGCTTTCAGGGCTGGCAGCTTTAGTGTAGGAGCAATCGCTGGACGTTCGCAATTTCGGTGTTGAGCTCTGGCCAGATTGAGCAGGAGTGGGAGTGTACGTTGGAAGTTTTAGTAGGCTAAACAAGTTCAGAGGCCAAGTGTTTGTGGTTCGTTTGAGAGGTTACCAGTGGGAGATGAGGACCAGCAAGAGCTTTCAGGGCTGGCACGTTTAGTGTAGGAGCAATTGCTGGACGTTCGCAATTTCGGTGTTGAGCTCTGGCCAGATTGAGCAGGAGAGGCTGTGTACGTTGGAAGTTTTAGTAGGCTAAACAAGTTCAGAGGCCAAGTGTTTGTGGTTCGTTTGAGAGGTTACCAGTGGGAGATGAGGACCAGCAAGAGCTTTCAGGGCTGCCACCTTTAGTGTAGGAGTAATCCCTGGACGTTCGCAATTTCGGTGTTGAGCTCTGGCCAGATTGAGCAGGAGAGGCTGTGTACGTTGGAAGTTTTAGTAGCCTAAACAAGTTCAGAGGCCAAGTGTTTGTGGTTCGTTTGAGAGGTTACCAGTGGGAGATGAGGACCAGCAAGAGCTTTCAGGGCTGGCACCTTTAGTGTAGGAGCAATCGCTTGACGTTCGCAATTTCGGTGTTGAGCTCTGGCCAGATTGAGCAGGAGAGGCTGTGTACGTTGGAAGTTTTAGTAGGCTAAACAAGTTCAGAGTCCAAGTGTTTGTGGTTCGTTTGAGAGGTTACCAGTGGGAGATGAGGACCAGCAAGAGCTTTCAGGGCTGGCACCTTTAGTGTAGGAGCAATCGCTGGACGTTCACAATTTCGGTGTTGAGCTCTGGCCAGATTGAGCAGGAGAGGCTGTGTACGTTGGCAGTTTTAGTAGGCTAAACAAGTTCAGAGGCCAAGTGTTTGTGGTTCGTTTGAGAGGTTACCAGTGGGAGATGAGGACCAGCAAGAGCTTTCAGGGCTGGCACCTTTAGTGTAGGAGCAATCCCTGGACGTTCGCAATTTCGGTGTTGAGCTCTGGCCAGATTGAGCAGGAGAGGCTGTGTACGTTGGCAGTTTTAGTAGGCTAAACAAGTTCAGAGGCCAAGTGTTTGTGGTTCGTTTGAGAGGTTACCAGTGGGAGATGAGGACCAGCAAGAGCTTTCAGGGCTGGCACCTTTAGTGTAGGAGCAATCCCTGGACGTTCGCAATTTCGGTGTTGAGCTCTGGCCAGATTGAGCAGGACAGGCTGTGTACGTTGGAAGTTTTAGTAGGCTAAACAAGTTCAGAGGCCAAGTGTTTGTGGTTCGTTTGAGAGGTTACCAGTGGGAGATGAGGACCAGCAAGAGCTTTCAGGGCTGGCACCTTTAGTGTAGGAGCAATCGCTTGACGTTCGCAATTTCGGTGTTGAGCTCTGGCCAGATTGAGCAGGAGAGGCTGTGTACATTGGAAGTTTTAGTAGGCTAAACAAGTTCAGAGGCCAAGTGTTTGTGGTTCGTTTGAGAGGTTACCAGTGGGAGATGAGGACCAGCAAGAGCTTTCAGGGCTGGCACCTTTAGTGTAGGAGCAATCCCTGGACGTTCGCAATTTCGGTGTTGAGCTCTGGCCTGATTGAGCAGGACAGGCTGTGTACGTTGTCAGTTTTAGTAGGCTAAACAAGTTCAGAGGCCAAGTGTTTGTGGTTCGTTTGAGAGGTTACCAGTGGGAGATGAGGACCAGCAAGAGCTTTCAGGGCTGGCACCTTTAGTGTAGGAGCAATCGCTGGACGTTCGCAATTTCGGTGTTGAGCTCTGGCCAGATTGAGCAGGAGAGGGAGTGTACGTTGGAAGTTTTAGTAGGCTAAACAAGTTCAGAGGCCAAGTGTTTGTGGTTCGTTTGAGAGGTTACCAGTGGGAGATGAGGACCAGCAAGAGCTTTCAGGGCTGGCACGTTTAGTGTAGGAGCAATCTCTGGACGTTCGCAATTTCGGTGTTGAGCTCTGGCCAGATTGAGCAGGAGAGGCTGTGTACGTTGGAAGTTTTAGTAGGCTAAACAAGTTCAGAGGCCAAGTGTTTGTGGTTCGTTTGAGAGGTTACCAGTGGGAGATGAGGACCAGCAAGAGCTTTCAGGGCTGCCACCTTTAGTGTAGGAGTAATCCCTGGACGTTCGCAATTTCGGTGTTGAGCTCTGGCCAGATTGAGCAGGAGAGGCTGTGTACGTTGGAAGTTTTAGTAGCCTAAACAAGTTCAGAGGCCAAGTGTTTGTGGTTCGTTTGAGAGGTTACCAGTGGGAGATGAGGACCAGCAAGAGCTTTCAGGGCTGGCACCTTTAGTGTAGGAGCAATCGCTTGACGTTCGCAATTTCGGTGTTGAGCTCTGGCCAGATTGAGCAGGACAGGCTGTGTACGTTGGAAGTTTTAGTAGGCTAAACAAGTTCAGAGGCCAAGTGTTTGTGGTTCGTTTGAGAGGTTACCAGTGGGAGATGAGGACCAGCAAGAGCTTTCAGGGCTGGCACGTTTACTGTAGGAGCAATCTCTGGACGTTCGCAATTTCGGTGTTGAGCTCTGGCCAGATTGAGCAGGAGAGGCTGTGTACGTTGGAAGTTTTAGTAGCCTAAACAAGTTGAGAGGCCAAGTGTTTGAGGTTCGTTTGAGAGGTTACCAGTGGGAGATGAGGACCAGCAAGAGCTTTCAGGGCTGTCACCTTTAGTGTAGGAGCAATCGCTGGACGTTCGCAATTTCGGTGTTGAGCTCTGGCCAGATTGAGCAGGAGAGGCTGTGTACGTTGGAAGTTTTAGTAGCCTAAACAAGTTCAGAGGCCAAGTGTTTGAGGTTCGTTTGAGAGGTTACCAGTGGGAGATGAGGACCAGCAAGAGCTTTCAGGGCTGGCACCTTTAGTGTAGGAGCAATCCCTGGACTTTCGCAATTTCGGTGTTGAGCTCTGGCCAGATTGAGCAGGAGAGGCTGTGTACGTTGGCAGTTTTAGTCGGCTAAACAAGTTCAGAGGCCAAGTGTTTGAGGTTCGTTTGAGAGGTTACCAGTGGGAGATGAGGACCAGCAAGAGCTTTCAGGGCTGGCACCTTTAGTGTAGGAGCAATCCCTGGACGTTCGCAATTTCGGTGTTGAGCTCTGGCCAGATTGAGCAGGACAGGCTGTGTACGTTGGAAGTTTTAGTAGGCTAAACAAGTTCAGAGGCCAAGTGTTTGTGGTTCGTTTGAGAGGTTACCAGTGGGAGATGAGGACCAGCAAGAGCTTTCAGGGCTGGCACCTTTAGTGTAGGAGCAATCCCTGGACGTTCGCAATTTCGGTGTTGCGCTCTGGCCAGATTGAGCAGGAGAGGCTGTGTACGTTGGCAGTTTTAGTAGGCTAAACAAGTTCAGAGGCCAAGTGTTTGTGGTTCGTTTGAGAGGTTACCAGTGGGAGATGAGGACCAGCAAGAGCTTTCAGGGCTGGCACCTTTAGTGTAGGAGTAATCCCTGGACGTTCGCAATTTCGGTGTTGAGCTCTGGCCAGATTGAGCAGGAGAGGCTGTGTACGTTGGAAGTTTTAGTAGGCTAAACAAGTTCAGAGGCCAAGTGTTTGTGGTTCGTTTGAGAGGTTACCAGTGGGAGATGAGGACCAGCAAGAGCTTTCAGGGCTGGCACCTTTAGTGTAGGAGCAATCGCTTGACGTTCGCAATTTCGGTGTTGAGCTCTGGCCAGATTGAGCAGGACAGGCTGTGTACGTTGGAAGTTTTAGTAGGCTAAACAAGTTCAGAGCCCAAGTGTTTGTGGTTCGTTTGAGAGGTTACCAGTGGGAGATGAGGACCAGCAAGAGCTTTCAGGGCTGGCACCTTTAGTGTAGGAGCAATCGCTTGATGTTCGCAATTTCGGTGTTGAGCTCTGGCCAGATTGAGCAGGAGAGGCTGTGTACGTTGGAAGTTTTAGTAGGCTAAACAAGTTCAGAGGCCAAGTGTTTGTGGTTCGTTTGAGAGGTTACCAGTGGGAGATGAGGACCAGCAAGAGCTTTCAGGGCTGGCACCTTTACTGTAGGAGCAATTGCTGGACGTTCGCAATTTCGGTGTTGAGCTCTGGCCAGATTGAGCAGGAGAGGGAGTGTACGTTGGAAGTTTTAGTAGCCTAAAGAAGTTCAGAGGCCAAGTGTTTGAGGTTCGTTTGAGAGGTTACCAGTGGAGATGAGGACCAGCAAGAGCTTTCAGGGCTGGCATCTTTAGTGTAGGAGCAATCGCTGGATGTTCGCAATTTCGGTGTTGAGCTCTGGCCAGATTGAGCAGGAGAGGCTGTGTACGTTGGCAGTTTTAGTAGGCTAAACAAGTTCAGAGGCCAAGTGTTTGTGGTTCGTTTGAGAGGTTACCAGTGGGAGATGAGGACCAGCAAGAGCTTTCAGGGCTGGCACCTTTACTGTAGGAGCAATTGCTGGACGTTCGCAATTTCGGTGTTGAGCTCTGGCCAGATTGAGCAGGAGAGGGAGTGTACGTTGGAAGTTTTAGTAGCCTAAAGAAGTTCAGAGGCCAAGTGTTTGAGGTTCGTTTGAGAGGTTACCAGTGGGAGATGAGGACCAGCAAGAGCTTTCAGGGCTGGCATCTTTAGTGTAGGAGCAATCGCTGGATGTTCGCAATTTCGGTGTTGAGCTCTGGCCAGATTGAGCAGGACAGGCTGTGTACGTTGGAAGTTTTAGTAGGCTAAACAAGTTCAGAGGCCAAGTGTTTGTGGTTCGTTTGAGAGGTTACCAGTGGGAGATGAAGACCAGCAAGAGCTTTCAGGGCTGCCACCTTTAGTGTAGGAGCAATCGCTGGACGTTCGCAATTTCGGTGTTGAGCTCTGGCCAGATTGAGCAGGACAGGCTGTGTACGTTGGAAGTTTTAGTAGGCTAAACAAGTTCAGAGCCCAAGTGTTTGTGGTTCGTTTGAGAGGTTACCAGTGGGAGATGAGGACCAGCAAGAGCTTTCAGGGCTGACACCTTTAGTGTAGGAGCAATCCCTGGACGTTCGCAATTTCGGTGTTGAGCTCTGGCCAGATTGAGCAGGAGAGGCTGTGTACGTTGGAAGTTTTAGTAGGCTAAACAAGTTCAGAGGCCAAGTGTTTGTGGTTCGTTTGAGAGGTTACCAGTGGGAGATGAGGACCAGCAAGAGCTTTCAGGGCTGGCACGTTTACTGTAGGAGCAATCTCTGGACGTTCGCAATTTCGGTGTTGAGCTCTGGCCAGATTGAGCAGGACAGGCTGTGTACGTTGGAAGTTTTAGTAGGCTAAACAAGTTCAGAGCCCAAGTGTTTGTGGTTCGTTTGAGAGGTTACCAGTGGGAGATGAGGACCAGCAAGAGCTTTCAGGGCTGGCACCTTTAGTGTAGGAGCAATTGCTGGACGTTCGCAATTTCGGTGTTGAGCTCTGGCCAGATTGAGCAGGAGAGGGAGTGTACGTTGGAAGTTTTAGTAGGCTAAACAAGTTCAGAGGCCAAGTGTTTGAGGTTCGTTTGAGAGGTTACCAGTGGGAGATGAGGACCAGCAAGAGCTTTCAGGGCTGGCATCTTTAGTGTAGGAGCAATCGCTGGATGTTCGCAATTTCGGTGTTGAGCTCTGGCCAGATTGAGCAGGAGTGCTGTGTACGTTGGCAGTTTTAGTAGGCTAAACAAGTTCAGAGGCCAAGTGTTTGTGGTTCGTTTGAGAGGTTACCAGTGGGAGATGAGGACCAGCAAGAGCTTTCAGGGCTGGCACCTTTACTGTAGGAGCAATTGCTGGACGTTCGCAATTTCGGTGTTGAGCTCTGGCCAGATTGAGCAGGAGAGGGAGTGTACGTTGGAAGTTTTAGTAGCCTAAAGAAGTTCAGAGGCCAAGTGTTTGTGGTTCGTTTGAGAGGTTACCAGTGGGAGATGAGGACCAGCAAGAGCTTTCAGGGCTGGCATCTTTAGTGTAGGAGCAATCGCTGGATATTCGCAATTTCGGTGTTGAGCTCTGGCCAGATTGAGCAGGACAGGCTGTGTACGTTGGAAGTTTTAGTAGGCTAAACAAGTTCAGAGGCCAAGTGTTTGTGGTTCGTTTGAGAGGTTACCAGTGGGAGATGAAGACCAGCAAGAGCTTTCAGGGCTGCCACCTTTAGTGTAGGAGCAATCGCTGGACGTTCGCAATTTCGGTGTTGAGCTCTGGCCAGATTGAGCAGGAGAGGCTGTGTACGTTGGAAGTTTTAGTAGGCTAAACAAGTTCAGAGGCCAAGTGTTTGTGGTTCGTTTGAGAGGTTACCAGTGGGAGATGAGGACCAGCAAGAGCTTTCAGGGCTGGCACGTTTAGTGTAGGAGCAATCGCTGGACGTTCGCAATTTCGGTGTTGAGCTCTGGCCAGATTGAGCAGGACAGGCTGTGTACGTTGGAAGTTTTAGTAGGCTAAACAAGTTCAGAGGCCAAGTGTTTGTGGTTCGTTTGAGAGGTTACCAGTGGGAGATGAGGACCAGCAAGAGCTTTCAGGGCTGGCACCTTTAGTGTAGGAGCAATCGCTGGACGTTCGCAATTTCGGTGTTGAGCTCTGGCCAGATTGAGCAGGAGAGGCTGTGTACGTTGGAAGTTTTAGTAGGCATAACAAGTTCAGAGCCCAAGAGTTTGTGGTTCGTTTGAGAGGTTACCAGTGGGAGATGAGGACCAGCAAGAGCTTTCAGGGCTGGCACCTTTAGTGTAGGAGCAATCGCTTGACGTTCGCAATTTCGGTGTTGAGCTCTGGCCAGATTGAGCAGGACAGGCTGTGTACGTTGGAAGTTTTAGTAGGCTAAACAAGTTCAGAGCCCAAGTGTTTGTGGTTCGTTTGAGAGGTTACCAGTGGGAGATGAGGACCAGCAAGAGCTTTCAGGGCTGGCACCTTTAGTGTAGGAGCAATCGCTTGATGTTCGCAATTTCGGTGTTGAGCTCTGGCCAGATTGAGCAGGAGAGGCTGTGTACGTTGGAAGTTTTAGTAGGCTAAACAAGTTCAGAGGCCAAGTGTTTGTGGTTCGTTTGAGAGGTTACCAGTGGGAGATGAGGACCAGCAAGAGCTTTCAGGGCTGGCACGTTTACTGTAGGAGCAATTGCTGGACGTTCGCAATTTCGGTGTTGAGCTCTGGCCAGATTGAGCAGGAGAGGGAGTGTACGTTGGAAGTTTTAGTAGCCTAAAGAAGTTCAGAGGCCAAGTGTTTGAGGTTCGTTTGAGAGGTTACCAGTGGGAGATGAGGACCAGCAAGAGCTTTCAGGGCTGGCACCTTTAGTGTAGGAGCAATCGCTGGATGTTCGCAATTTCGGTGTTGAGCTCTGGCCAGATTGAGCAGGAGAGGCTGTGTACGTTGGAAGTTTTAGTAGGCTAAACAAGTTCAGAGGCCAAGTGTTTGTGGTTCGTTTGAGAGGTTACCAGTGGGAGATGAAGACCAGCAAGAGCTTTCAGGGCTGCCACCTTTAGTGTAGGAGCAATCGCTTGATGTTCGCAATTTCGGTGTTGAGCTCTGGCCAGATTGAGCAGGAGAGGCTGTGTACGTTGGCAGTTTTAGTAGGCTAAACAAGTTCAGAGGCCAAGTGTTTGTGGTTCGTTTGAGAGGTTACCAGTGGGAGATGAGGACCAGCAAGAGCTTTCAGGGCTGGCACCTTTACTGTAGGAGCAATTGCTGGACGTTCGCAATTTCGGTGTTGAGCTCTGGCCAGATTGAGCAGGAGAGGGAGTGTACGTTGGAAGTTTTAGTAGCCTAAAGAAGTTCAGAGGCCAAGTGTTTGAGGTTCGTTTGAGAGGTTACCAGTGGGAGATGAGGACCAGCAAGAGCTTTCAGGGCTGGCATCTTTAGTGTAGGAGCAATCGCTGGATGTTCGCAATTTCGGTGTTGAGCTCTGGCCAGATTGAGCAGGACAGGCTGTGTACGTTGGAAGTTTTAGTAGGCTAAACAAGTTCAGAGGCCAAGTGTTTGTGGTTCGTTTGAGAGGTTACCAGTGGGAGATGAGGACCAGCAAGAGCTTTCAGGGCTGGCACCTTTAGTGTAGGAGCAATTGCTGGACGTTCGCAATTTCGGTGTTGAGCTCTGGCCAGATTGAGCAGGACAGGCTGTGTACGTTGGAAGTTTTAGTAGGCTAAACAAGTTCAGAGGCCAAGTGTTTGAGGTTCGTTTGAGAGGTTACCAGTGGGAGATGAGGACCAGCAAGAGCTTTCAGGGCTGGCACGTTTAGTGTAGGAGCAATCGCTGGACGTTCGCAATTTCGGTGTTGAGCTCTGGCCAGATTGAGCAGGACAGGCTGTGTACGTTGGAAGTTTTAGTAGGCTAAACAAGTTCAGAGGCCAAGTGTTTGTGGTTCGTTTGAGAGGTTACCAGTGGGAGATGAGGACCAGCAAGAGCTTTCAGGGCTGGCACCTTTAGTGTAGGAGCAATCGCTGGACGTTCGCAATTTCGGTGTTGAGCTCTGGCCAGATTGAGCAGGAGAGGCTGTGTACGTTGGAAGTTTTAGTAGGCATAACAAGTTCAGAGCCCAAGAGTTTGTGGTTCGTTTGAGAGGTTACCAGTGGGAGATGAGGACCAGCAAGAGCTTTCAGGGCTGGCACCTTTAGTGTAGGAGCAATCGCTTGACGTTCGCAATTTCGGTGTTGAGCTCTGGCCAGATTGAGCAGGACAGGCTGTGTACGTTGGAAGTTTTAGTAGGCTAAACAAGTTCAGAGGCCAAGTGTTTGTGGTTCGTTTGAGAGGTTACCAGTGGGAGATGAGGACCAGCAAGAGCTTTCAGGGCTGGCACCTTTAGTGTAGGAGCAATCGCTTGATGTTCGCAATTTCGGTGTTGAGCTCTGGCCAGATTGAGCAGGAGAGGCTGTGTACGTTGGAAGTTTTAGTAGGCTAAACAAGTTCAGAGGCCAAGTGTTTGTGGTTCGTTTGAGAGGTTACCAGTGGGAGATGAGGACCAGCAAGAGCTTTCAGGGCTGGCACGTTTACTGTAGGAGCAATTGCTGGACGTTCGCAATTTCGGTGTTGAGCTCTGGCCAGATTGAGCAGGAGAGGGAGTGTACGTTGGAAGTTTTAGTAGCCTAAAGAAGTTCAGAGGCCAAGTGTTTGAGGTTCGTTTGAGAGGTTACCAGTGGGAGATGAGGACCAGCAAGAGCTTTCAGGGCTGGCACCTTTAGTGTAGGAGCAATCGCTGGATGTTCGCAATTTCGGTGTTGAGCTCTGGCCAGATTGAGCAGGAGAGGCTGTGTACGTTGGAAGTTTTAGTAGGCTAAACAAGTTCAGAGGCCAAGTGTTTGTGGTTCGTTTGAGAGGTTACCAGTGGGAGATGAAGACCAGCAAGAGCTTTCAGGGCTGCCACCTTTAGTGTAGGAGCAATCGCTTGATGTTCGCAATTTCGGTGTTGAGCTCTGGCCAGATTGAGCAGGAGAGGCTGTGTACGTTGGCAGTTTTAGTAGGCTAAACAAGTTCAGAGGCCAAGTGTTTGTGGTTCGTTTGAGAGGTTACCAGTGGGAGATGAGGACCAGCAAGAGCTTTCAGGGCTGGCACCTTTACTGTAGGAGCAATTGCTGGACGTTCGCAATTTCGGTGTTGAGCTCTGGCCAGATTGAGCAGGAGAGGGAGTGTACGTTGGAAGTTTTAGTAGCCTAAAGAAGTTCAGAGGCCAAGTGTTTGAGGTTCGTTTGAGAGGTTACCAGTGGGAGATGAGGACCAGCAAGAGCTTTCAGGGCTGGCATCTTTAGTGTAGGAGCAATCGCTGGATGTTCGCAATTTCGGTGTTGAGCTCTGGCCAGATTGAGCAGGACAGGCTGTGTACGTTGGAAGTTTTAGTAGGCTAAACAAGTTCAGAGGCCAAGTGTTTGTGGTTCGTTTGAGAGGTTACCAGTGGGAGATGAAGACCAGCAAGAGCTTTCAGGGCTGCCACCTTTAGTGTAGGAGCAATCGCTGGACGTTCGCAATTTCGGTGTTGAGCTCTGGCCAGATTGAGCAGGAGAGGCTGTGTACGTTGGAAGTTTTAGTAGGCTAAACAAGTTCAGAGGCCAAGTGTTTGTGGTTCGTTTGAGAGGTTACCAGTGGGAGATGAGGACCAGCAAGAGCTTTCAGGGCTGGCACCTTTAGTGTAGGAGCAATTGCTGGACGTTCGCAATTTCGGTGTTGAGCTCTGGCCAGATTGAGCAGGACAGGCTGTGTACGTTGGAAGTTTTAGTAGGCTAAACAAGTTCAGAGGCCAAGTGTTTGTAGTTCGTTTGAGAGGTTACCAGTGGGAGATGAGGACCAGCAAGAGCTTTCAGGGCTGCCACCTTTAGTGTAGGAGCAATCGCTGGACGTTCGCAATTTCGGTGTTGAGCTCTGGCCAGATTGAGCAGGAGAGGGAGTGTACGTTGGAAGTTTTAGTAGGCTAAACAAGTTCAGAGGCCAAGTGTTTGTGGTTCGTTTGAGAGGTTACCAGTGGGAGATGAGGACCAGCAAGAGCTTTCAGGGCTGGCACGTTTAGTGTAGGAGCAATCTCTGGACGTTCGCAATTTCGGTGTTGAGCTCTGGCCAGATTGAGCAGGAGAGGCTGTGTACGTTGGAAGTTTTAGTAGGCTAAACAAGTTCAGAGGCCAAGTGTTTGTGGTTCGTTTGAGAGGTTACCAGTGGGAGATGAGGACCAGCAAGAGCTTTCAGGGCTGCCACCTTTAGTGTAGGAGTAATCCCTGGACGTTCGCAATTTCGGTGTTGAGCTCTGGCCAGATTGAGCAGGAGAGGCTGTGTACGTTGGAAGTTTTAGTAGCCTAAACAAGTTCAGAGGCCAAGTGTTTGTGGTTCGTTTGAGAGGTTACCAGTGGGAGATGAGGACCAGCAAGAGCTTTCAGGGCTGGCACCTTTAGTGTAGGAGCAATCGCTTGACGTTCGCAATTTCGGTGTTGAGCTCTGGCCAGATTGAGCAGGACAGGCTGTGTACGTTGGAAGTTTTAGTAGGCTAAACAAGTTCAGAGGCCAAGTGTTTGTGGTTCGTTTGAGAGGTTACCAGTGGGAGATGAGGACCAGCAAGAGCTTTCAGGGCTGGCACGTTTACTGTAGGAGCAATCTCTGGACGTTCGCAATTTCGGTGTTGAGCTCTGGCCAGATTGAGCAGGAGAGGCTGTGTACGTTGGAAGTTTTAGTAGCCTAAACAAGTTGAGAGGCCAAGTGTTTGAGGTTCGTTTGAGAGGTTACCAGTGGGAGATGAGGACCAGCAAGAGCTTTCAGGGCTGGCACCTTTAGTGTAGGAGCAATCGCTGGACGTTCGCAATTTCGGTGTTGAGCTCTGGCCAGATTGAGCAGGAGAGGCTGTGTACGTTGGAAGTTTTAGTAGCCTAAACAAGTTCAGAGGCCAAGTGTTTGAGGTTCGTTTGAGAGGTTACCAGTGGGAGATGAGGACCAGCAAGAGCTTTCAGGGCTGGCACCTTTAGTGTAGGAGCAATCCCTGGACTTTCGCAATTTCGGTGTTGAGCTCTGGCCAGATTGAGCAGGAGAGGCTGTGTACGTTGGAAGTTTTAGTAGCCTAAACAAGTTCAGAGGCCAAGTGTTTGAGGTTCGTTTGAGAGGTTACCAGTGGGAGATGAGGACCAGCAAGAGCTTTCAGGGCTGGCACCTTTAGTGTAGGAGCAATCCCTGGACGTTCGCAATTTCGGTGTTGAGCTCTGGCCAGATTGAGCAGGACAGGCTGTGTACGTTGGAAGTTTTAGTAGGCTAAACAAGTTCAGAGGCCAAGTGTTTGTGGTTCGTTTGAGAGGTTACCAGTGGGAGATGAGGACCAGCAAGAGCTTTCAGGGCTGGCACCTTTAGTGTAGGAGCAATCCCTGGACGTTCGCAATTTCGGTGTTGCGCTCTGGCCAGATTGAGCAGGAGAGGCTGTGTACGTTGGCAGTTTTAGTAGGCTAAACAAGTTCAGAGGCCAAGTGTTTGTGGTTCGTTTGAGAGGTTACCAGTGGGAGATGAGGACCAGCAAGAGCTTTCAGGGCTGGCACCTTTAGTGTAGGAGTAATCCCTGGACGTTCGCAATTTCGGTGTTGAGCTCTGGCCAGATTGAGCAGGAGAGGCTGTGTACGTTGGAAGTTTTAGTAGCCTAAACAAGTTCAGAGGCCAAGTGTTTGTGGTTCGTTTGAGAGGTTACCAGTGGGAGATGAGGACCAGCAAGAGCTTTCAGGGCTGGCACCTTTAGTGTAGGAGCAATCGCTTGACGTTCGCAATTTCGGTGTTGAGCTCTGGCCAGATTGAGCAGGACAGGCTGTGTACGTTGGAAGTTTTAGTAGGCTAAACAAGTTCAGAGCCCAAGTGTTTGTGGTTCGTTTGAGAGGTTACCAGTGGGAGATGAGGACCAGCAAGAGCTTTCAGGGCTGGCACCTTTAGTGTAGGAGCAATCGCTTGATGTTCGCAATTTCGGTGTTGAGCTCTGGCCAGATTGAGCAGGAGAGGCTGTGTACGTTGGAAGTTTTAGTAGGCTAAACAAGTTCAGAGCCCAAGTGTTTGTGGTTCGTTTGAGAGGTTACCAGTGGGAGATGAGGACCAGCAAGAGCTTTCAGGGCTGGCACCTTTACTGTAGGAGCAATTGCTGGACGTTCGCAATTTCGGTGTTGAGCTCTGGCCAGATTGAGCAGGAGAGGGAGTGTACGTTGGAAGTTTTAGTAGCCTAAAGAAGTTCAGAGGCCAAGTGTTTGAGGTTCGTTTGAGAGGTTACCAGTGGGAGATGAGGACCAGCAAGAGCTTTCAGGGCTGGCATCTTTAGTGTAGGAGCAATCGCTGGATGTTCGCAATTTCGGTGTTGAGCTCTGGCCAGATTGAGCAGGACAGGCTGTGTACGTTGGCAGTTTTAGTAGGCTAAACAAGTTCAGAGGCCAAGTGTTTGTGGTTCGTTTGAGAGGTTACCAGTGGGAGATGAGGACCAGCAAGAGCTTTCAGGGCTGGCACCTTTACTGTAGGAGCAATTGCTGGACGTTCGCAATTTCGGTGTTGAGCTCTGGCCAGATTGAGCAGGAGAGGGAGTGTACGTTGGAAGTTTTAGTAGCCTAAAGAAGTTCAGAGGCCAAGTGTTTGAGGTTCGTTTGAGAGGTTACCAGTGGGAGATGAGGACCAGCAAGAGCTTTCAGGGCTGGCATCTTTAGTGTAGGAGCAATCGCTGGATGTTCGCAATTTCGGTGTTGAGCTCTGGCCAGATTGAGCAGGACAGGCTGTGTACGTTGGAAGTTTTAGTAGGCTAAACAAGTTCAGAGGCCAAGTGTTTGTGGTTCGTTTGAGAGGTTACCAGTGGGAGATGAAGACCAGCAAGAGCTTTCAGGGCTGCCACCTTTAGTGTAGGAGCAATCGCTGGACGTTCGCAATTTCGGTGTTGAGCTCTGGCCAGATTGAGCAGGACAGGCTGTGTACGTTGGAAGTTTTAGTAGGCTAAACAAGTTCAGAGCCCAAGTGTTTGTGGTTCGTTTGAGAGGTTACCAGTGGGAGATGAGGACCAGCAAGAGCTTTCAGGGCTGACACCTTTAGTGTAGGAGCAATCCCTGGACGTTCGCAATTTCGGTGTTGAGCTCTGGCCAGATTGAGCAGGAGAGGCTGTGTACGTTGGAAGTTTTAGTAGGCTAAACAAGTTCAGAGGCCAAGTGTTTGTGGTTCGTTTGAGAGGTTACCAGTGGGAGATGAGGACCAGCAAGAGCTTTCAGGGCTGGCACGTTTACTGTAGGAGCAATCTCTGGACGTTCGCAATTTCGGTGTTGAGCTCTGGCCAGATTGAGCAGGACAGGCTGTGTACGTTGGAAGTTTTAGTAGGCTAAACAAGTTCAGAGCCCAAGTGTTTGTGGTTCGTTTGAGAGGTTACCAGTGGGAGATGAGGACCAGCAAGAGCTTTCAGGGCTGGCACCTTTAGTCTAGGAGCAATTGCTGGACGTTCGCAATTTCGGTGTTGAGCTCTGGCCAGATTGAGCAGGAGAGGGAGTGTACGTTGGAAGTTTTAGTAGCCTAAAGAAGTTCAGAGGCCAAGTGTTTGAGGTTCGTTTGAGAGGTTACCAGTGGGAGATGAGGACCAGCAAGAGCTTTCAGGGCTGTCATCTTTAGTGTAGGAGCAATCGCTGGATGTTCGCAATTTCGGTGTTGAGCTCTGGCCAGATTGAGCAGGAGAGGCTGTGTACGTTGGCAGTTTTAGTAGGCTAAACAAGTTCAGAGCCCAAGTGTTTGTGGTTCGTTTGAGAGGTTACCAGTGGGAGATGAGGACCAGCAAGAGCTTTCAGGGCTGGCACCTTTACTGTAGGAGCAATTGCTGGACGTTCGCAATTTCGGTGTTGAGCTCTGGCCAGATTGAGCAGGAGAGGGAGTGTACGTTGGAAGTTTTAGTAGCCTAAAGAAGTTCAGAGGCCAAGTGTTTGTGGTTCGTTTGAGAGGTTACCAGTGGGAGATGAGGACCAGCAAGAGCTTTCAGGGCTGACACCTTTAGTGTAGGAGCAATCCCTGGACGTTCGCAATTTCGGTGTTGAGCTCTGGCCAGATTGAGCAGGAGAGGCTGTGTACGTTGGAAGTTTTAGTAGGCTAAACAAGTTCAGAGGCCAAGTGTTTGTGGTTCGTTTGAGAGGTTACCAGTGGGAGATGAGGACCAGCAAGAGCTTTCAGGGCTGGCACGTTTACTGTAGGAGCAATCTCTGGACGTTCGCAATTTCGGTGTTGAGCTCTGGCCAGATTGAGCAGGACAGGCTGTGTACGTTGGAAGTTTTAGTAGGCTAAACAAGTTCAGAGCCCAAGTGTTTGTGGTTCGTTTGAGAGGTTACCAGTGGGAGATGAGGACCAGCAAGAGCTTTCAGGGCTGGCACCTTTAGTGTAGGAGCAATTGCTGGACGTTCGCAATTTCGGTGTTGAGCTCTGGCCAGATTGAGCAGGAGAGGGAGTGTACGTTGGAAGTTTTAGTAGCCTAAAGAAGTTCAGAGGCCAAGTGTTTGAGGTTCGTTTGAGAGGTTACCAGTGGGAGATGAGGACCAGCAAGAGCTTTCAGGGCTGGCATCTTTAGTGTAGGAGCAATCGCTGGATGTTCGCAATTTCGGTGTTGAGCTCTGGCCAGATTGAGCAGGAGAGGCTGTGTACGTTGGCAGTTTTAGTAGGCTAAACAAGTTCAGAGCCCAAGTGTTTGTGGTTCGTTTGAGAGGTTACCAGTGGCAGATGAGGACCAGCAAGAGCTTTCAGGGCTGGCACCTTTACTGTAGGAGCAATTGCTGGACGTTCGCAATTTCGGTGTTGAGCTCTGGCCAGATTGAGCAGGAGAGGGAGTGTACGTTGGAAGTTTTAGTAGCCTAAAGAAGTTCAGAGGCCAAGTGTTTGTGGTTCGTTTGAGAGGTTACCAGTGGGAGATGAGGACCAGCAAGAGCTTTCAGGGCTGGCATCTTTAGTGTAGGAGCAATCGCTGGATATTCGCAATTTCGGTGTTGAGCTCTGGCCAGATTGAGCAGGACAGGCTGTGTACGTTGGAAGTTTTAGTAGGCTAAACAAGTTCAGAGGCCAAGTGTTTGTGGTTCGTTTGAGAGGTTACCAGTGGGAGATGAAGACCAGCAAGAGCTTTCAGGGCTGCCACCTTTAGTGTAGGAGCAATCGCTGGACGTTCGCAATTTCGGTGTTGAGCTCTGGCCAGATTGAGCAGGAGAGGCTGTGTACGTTGGAAGTTTTAGTAGGCTAAACAAGTTCAGAGGCCAAGTGTTTGTGGTTCGTTTGAGAGGTTACCAGTGGGAGATGAGGACCAGCAAGAGCTTTCAGGGCTGGCACCTTTAGTGTAGGAGCAATTGCTGGACGTTCGCAATTTCGGTGTTGAGCTCTGGCCAGATTGAGCAGGACAGGCTGTGTACGTTGGAAGTTTTAGTAGGCTAAACAAGTTCAGAGCCCAAGTGTTTGTGGTTCGTTTGAGAGGTTACCAGTGGGAGATGAGGACCAGCAAGAGCTTTCAGGGCTGACACCTTTAGTGTAGGAGCAATCCCTGGACGTTCGCAATTTCGGTGTTGAGCTCTGGCCAGATTGAGCAGGAGAGGCTGTGTACGTTGGAAGTTTTAGTAGGCTAAACAAGTTCAGAGGCCAAGTGTTTGAGGTTCGTTTGAGAGGTTACCAGTGGGAGATGAGGACCAGCAAGAGCTTTCAGGGCTGGCACGTTTAGTGTAGGAGCAATCGCTGGACGTTCGCAATTTCGGTGTTGAGCTCTGGCCAGATTGAGCAGGACAGGCTGTGTACGTTGGAAGTTTTAGTAGGCTAAACAAGTTCAGAGGCCAAGTGTTTGTGGTTCGTTTGAGAGGTTACCAGTGGGAGATGAGGACCAGCAAGAGCTTTCAGGGCTGGCACCTTTAGTGTAGGAGCAATCGCTGGACGTTCGCAATTTCGGTGTTGAGCTCTGGCCAGATTGAGCAGGAGAGGCTGTGTACGTTGGAAGTTTTAGTAGGCATAACAAGTTCAGAGCCCAAGAGTTTGTGGTTCGTTTGAGAGGTTACCAGTGGGAGATGAGGACCAGCAAGAGCTTTCAGGGCTGGCACCTTTAGTGTAGGAGCAATCGCTTGACGTTCGCAATTTCGGTGTTGAGCTCTGGCCAGATTGAGCAGGACAGGCTGTGTACGTTGGAAGTTTTAGTAGGCTAAACAAGTTCAGAGCCCAAGTGTTTGTGGTTCGTTTGAGAGGTTACCAGTGGGAGATGAGGACCAGCAAGAGCTTTCAGGGCTGGCACCTTTAGTGTAGGAGCAATCGCTTGATGTTCGCAATTTCGGTGTTGAGCTCTGGCCAGATTGAGCAGGAGAGGCTGTGTACGTTGGAAGTTTTAGTAGGCTAAACAAGTTCAGAGGCCAAGTGTTTGTGGTTCGTTTGAGAGGTTACCAGTGGGAGATGAGGACCAGCAAGAGCTTTCAGGGCTGGCACGTTTACTGTAGGAGCAATTGCTGGACGTTCGCAATTTCGGTGTTGAGCTCTGGCCAGATTGAGCAGGAGAGGGAGTGTACGTTGGAAGTTTTAGTAGCCTAAAGAAGTTCAGAGGCCAAGTGTTTGAGGTTCGTTTGAGAGGTTACCAGTGGGAGATGAGGACCAGCAAGAGCTTTCAGGGCTGGCACCTTTAGTGTAGGAGCAATCGCTGGATGTTTGCAATTTCGGTGTTGAGCTCTGGCCAGATTGAGCAGGAGAGGCTGTGTACGTTGGAAGTTTTAGTAGGCTAAACAAGTTCAGAGCCCAAGTGTTTGTGGTTCGTTTGAGAGGTTACCAGTGGGAGATGAAGACCAGCAAGAGCTTTCAGGGCTGCCACCTTTAGTGTAGGAGCAATCGCTTGATGTTCGCAATTTCGGTGTTGAGCTCTGGCCAGATTGAGCAGGAGAGGCTGTGTACGTTGGCAGTTTTAGTAGGCTAAACAAGTTCAGAGGCCAAGTGTTTGTGGTTCGTTTGAGAGGTTACCAGTGGGAGATGAGGACCAGCAAGACCTTTCAGGGCTGGCACCTTTACTGTAGGAGCAATTGCTGGACGTTCGCAATTTCGGTGTTGAGCTCTGGCCAGATTGAGCAGGAGAGGGAGTGTACGTTGGAAGTTTTAGTAGCCTAAAGAAGTTCAGAGGCCAAGTGTTTGAGGTTCGTTTGAGAGGTTACCAGTGGGAGATGAGGACCAGCAAGAGCTTTCAGGGCTGGCATCTTTAGTGTAGGAGCAATCGCTGGATGTTCGCAATTTCGGTGTTGAGCTCTGGCCAGATTGAGCAGGACAGGCTGTGTACGTTGGAAGTTTTAGTAGGCTAAACAAGTTCAGAGGCCAAGTGTTTGTGGTTCGTTTGAGAGGTTACCAGTGGGAGATGAAGACCAGCAAGAGCTTTCAGGGCTGCCACCTTTAGTGTAGGAGCAATCGCTGGACGTTCGCAATTTCGGTGTTGAGCTCTGGCCAGATTGAGCAGGAGAGGCTGTGTACGTTGGAAGTTTTAGTAGGCTAAACAAGTTCAGAGGCCAAGTGTTTGTGGTTCGTTTGAGAGGTTACCAGTGGGAGATGAGGACCAGCAAGAGCTTTCAGGGCTGGCACCTTTAGTGTAGGAGCAATTGCTGGACGTTCGCAATTTCGGTGTTGAGCTCTGGCCAGATTGAGCAGGACAGGCTGTGTACGTTGGAAGTTTTAGTAGGCTAAACAAGTTCAGAGGCCAAGTGTTTGTAGTTCGTTTGAGAGGTTACCAGTGGAGATGAGGACCAGCAAGAGCTTTCAGGGCTGCCACCTTTAGTGTAGGAGCAATCGCTGGACGTTCGCAATTTCGGTGTTGAGCTCTGGCCAGATTGAGCAGGAGAGGCTGTGTACGTTGGAAGTTTTAGTAGGCTAAACAAGTTCAGAGGCCAAGTGTTTGAGGTTCGTTTGAGAGGTTACCAGTGGGAGATGAGGACCAGCAAGAGCTTTCAGGGCTGGCACGTTTAGTGTAGGAGCAATCGCTGGACGTTCGCAATTTCGGTGTTGAGCTCTGGCCAGATTGAGCAGGAGAGGCTGTGTATGTTGGAAGTTTTAGTAGGCTAAACAAGTTCAGAGGCCAAGTGTTTGTGGTTCGTTTGAGAGGTTACCAGTGGGAGATGAGGACCAGCAAGAGCTTTCAGGGCTGGCACGTTTACTGTAGGAGCAATCGCTGGACGTTCGCAATTTCGGTGTTGAGCTCTGGCCAGATTGAGCAGCAGAGGCTGTGTATGTTGGCAGTTTTAGTACACTAAACAAGTTCAGACCCCAAGTGTTTGTGACTCGTTTGAGAGGTTACCAGTGGGAGATGAGGACCAGCAAGAGCTTTCAGGGCTGGCACCTTTACTGTAGGAGCAATCGCTGGACGTTCGCAATTTCGGTGTTGAGCTCTGGCCAGATTGAGCAGGAGAGGCTGTGTACGTTGGAAGTTTTAGTAGGCTAAACAAGTTCAGAGCCCAAGAGTTTGTGGTTCGTTTGAGAGGTTACCAGTGGGAGATGAGGACCAGCAAGAGCTTTCAGGGCTGGCACCTTTAGTGTAGGAGCAATCTCTGGACGTTCGCAATTTCGGTGTTGAGCTCTGGCCAGATTGAGCAGGAGAGGCTGTGTACGTTGGAAGTTTTAGTAGCCTAAACAAGTTCAGAGGCCAAGTGTTTGTGGTTCGTTTGAGAGGTTACCAGTGGGAGATGAGGACCAGCAAGAGCTTTCAGGGCTGGCACCTTTAGTGTAGGAGCAATCGCTGGACGTTCGCAATTTCGGTGTTGAGCTCTGGCCAGATTGAGCAGGAGAGGGAGTGTACGTTGGAAGTTTTA